>NC_134361.1:216831393-216993893 GCF_048569485.1 Anomaloglossus baeobatrachus | reverse complement strand
GCTCCCCGCTGCCCCCAGTTGGTTGCTCCCCGCTGCCCCCAGTTGGTCGCTCCCCGCTTCCCCCAGTTGGTCGCTCCCCGCTGCCCCCAGTTGGTCGCTCCCCGCTGCCCCCAGTTGGTCGCTCCCCGCTGCCCCCAGTTGGTCGCTCCCCGCTGCCCCCAGTTGGTCGCTCCCCGCTGCCCACAGTTGGTCGCTCCCCGCTGCCCCCAGTTGGTCGCTCCCCGCTGCCCCCAGTTGGTCGCTCCCCGCTGCCCCCAGTTGGTCGCTCCCCGCTGCCCCCAGTTGGTCGCTTCACGCTGCCCCTCTGCCCCGCGGTTGGTCGCTCCGTGCTGCCCCCAGTTGGTTGCTCCCCACTGTCCCCAGTTGGTCGTTCCACGCTGCCCCCCTGCCCACGGTAGCTCCCTCCGCGCTGCCCACGGTTGCTTGTTCTGCGCTGCCACCCTGCCCACCGTTGCTCGCTCTGCACTGCCGACGGTTGCTCCCTCTACGCTGGCCCTGCCCATGGGTCGCTCTGTGTTGCCCACTGTGATGCCCATGGGTCACTCTGCGCTGCCCACAGGTTGCTCCGCACTGCCCCCTGCCCACAGGTTGCTCCGCGCTGCCCCCTGCCCACAGGTTGCTCCGCGCTGCCCCCTGCCCACAGGTTGCTCCGCGCTGCCCCCTGCCCACAGGTTGCTCCGCGCTGCCCCCTGCCCACAGGTTGCTCCGCGCTGCCCCCTGCCCACAGGTTGCTCCGCGCTGCCCCCTGCCCACAGGTTGCTCCGCGCTGCCCCCTGCCCACAGGTTGCTCCGCGCTGCCCCCTGCCCACAGGTTGCTCCGCGCTGCCCCCTGCCCACAGGTTGCTCCGCGCTGCCCCCTGCCCACAGGTTGCTCCGCACTGCCCCCTGCCCACAGGTTGCTCCGCACTGCCCCCTGCCCACAGGTTGCTCCGCACTGCCCCCTGCCCACAGGTTGCTCCGCATTGCCCCCTGCCCACAGGTTGCTCCGCACTGCCCCCTGCCCACAGGTTGCTCCTCACTGCCCCCTGCCCACAGGTTGCTCCGCACTGCCCCCTGCTGACCTCATTCCTTTATGTATAGGAGATGAGAGCTGAGCAAACTTGGAGAATGATGAACGTCTCCTCGGGGGGGGGTCCCCATCCCAACTTCAGAAGCACCAACATTGTGATTGATGTCTGGAGGGAGTCAGTAAAGCCATTAATTTTCATGGGGGTTTAATTGACTATGAACAATAGCGTGGGGGCTCCTGTATATCATCCCCCCCTCTCTTGGCTTCTGCAGGAAAAGAAGGGGGAGAAAGTAAAAGTTGAAAGTGCTTGGAGGGATTAGAAGTGAGATTTACAAATGAGCCTCCTCTTATGTGACTCCGCGCCCTGTGATTTGTTTATCCAGAGAAGCCGCAGCCTCGGGGCTAGGAAAGTGCTCCATGTGTGTCTACAACTGGCCCCTGTATGTGCCTAAAAGCCTCAATTCAAGCCTTACTGAAATGTGCTACTTGCCCTTTAAATGTGACCGTTGCTCCTCAACATTCCGCAGCAAACTGCCACTTTTTAAAAAATAACTGAAGACAAAGTGTCGGTTTATGATCTGAGGAGCAACTGACAAAGTCACATGACGGGTGGTGAGTGTGAGTGGAGGGGGGGGGGGTGGGGGGGATTTCTCAGGCCCAGAACAAAGGGGAGCAATTGTCAAGATCTCTGCTTGCTGTCAGTGACTGTCAGGTGCAGGGATCGCTCCAGGGCAGTTTTTCGGGCTCTTTCCTTCCTCCCCGTCTCCCTGAGCTGCTCTTTTCTACTTGCAGTAATGAATGACTATGAAAGTGCTCAGAAGACGGAGACGTGTCAAAGATTTCACCTATAACTGTGGAGCTGTTACTGGGTCAGGGCTGTGAGCGAGCGACCGGCGGAGAGATGCAGGAGCCCTATATATACCATTTTGCAACCTACATACTGCCCCGCTGTGCCCCAGCATGTCCCCCCCCCCTCCCGTCTGTATGGAGCTTGTGCACTGGGCACAGTCATGGGGAACAGAAAAGACTGGTCCCCAAACTGTTCCCACAAATCTGAAGCTACAATTGTCCACAATGTGCTTGGTGATGTACGGTTCGGCATTGTGCTTGGTGGTGTACGGCTGGGTCCAGTGGTGGTGGCTCGGCATCGGTCCATCTGATGCTTGGCATTGTGCTTGGTGATGTACGGCTCGGTATTGAGCTTGGTGATGTACGGCTCGGCATTGTGCTTGGTGATGTATGGCTCGGCATTGTGTTTGGTGATGTACGGCTCGGCATTGTGCTTGGTGATGTACGGCTCGGTATTGTGCTTGGGGATGTACGGCTCGGCATTGTGCTTGGTGATGTACGGCTCGGCATTGTGCTTGGTGATGTATGGCTCGGTATTGAGCTTGGTGATGTACGGCTCGGCATTGTGCTTGGTGATGTATGGCTCGGTATTGTGCTTGGTGATGTAAGGCTCGGCATTGTGCTCGGTGATGTGCGGCTCGGCATTGTGCTTGGTGATGTACGGCTCAGCATTGTGCTTGGTGTATGGCTCGGCATTGTGCTTGGTGATGTACGGCTCGGCATTGCGCTTGGTGTATGGCTCGGCATTGTGCTTAGCGATGTACGGCTCGGCATTGCGCTTGGTGTATGGCTCGGCATTGTGCTTGGTGATGTACGGCTCGGCATTGTGCTTGGTGATGTACGGCTCGGCATTGTGCTCGGTGGTGTACGGCTCGGCATTGTGCTTGGTGATGTACGGCTCGGCATTGTGCTTGGTGATGTACGGCTCGGCATTGTGCTTGGTGATGTACGGCTCGGCATTGTGCTTGGTGGTGTACGGCTCGGCATTGTGCTCGGTGGTGTACGGCTCGGCATTGTGCTTGGTGGTGTACGGCTCGGCATTGTGCTTGGTGGTGTACGGCTCGGCATTGTGCTTGGTGATGTACGGCTCGGCATTGTGCTTGGTGGTGTACGGCTCGGCATTGTGCTTGGTGATGTACGGCTCGGCATTGTGCTTGGTGGTATACGGCAGCTGCTCGGCCATGAAGCCCCCAGCGGGCGCGGTTTGTGCTGATGTTATACACCGGGGTGACGGGGCTGAGTGACGCATCGGAGTTCAGTACGTGCGCCCCAGGACTCCCCGTATACTGCACGGATCCCAGCCCCAGACGTTATAATTGGGCGATGACGACACATTTATTCTTTTCATAAAACCTTCAATGAATTCTTCAAACAGACATGAAAGTTTCTTTGCTGGATTGTGGCTCCTTCCTCCATCGCTCTCCCCTCTTCTCCAGGAGATGTTCTCCACTCACAAAAAGACCTCATTAGTGGTCTCCATTTCTCCCCCCTCCCCACTAATCCTATTAAGACTCTGCTATTCATTGGCCTTTTCCTGCAGTGACCTTACAGCGGGGACAGACACCGCGACCTCAGGACATCGTCTTAATAAGACCACAAGGGTTGACGAAATGGCCCATCAGCATCTCATTACAGGATCCGGCCCTCGCTCCTCTCCTCTGTACATGGGCTTCAGGGCAGTGACCACCCAAAATCCGCACCTCAGCCATATCTATCTGTGGCTCTAATGGACAATAGTGACCGCAGCCCATATTATAGCCCATCACCGGGGTTGTCACCCAGCTTTCCCAGACTCCTGTGTGTCTAAGTATATAATGATATGAAAACTGGGGGCTATCCTGTGTGATACTGTCTGCTGAGCTGTGTATCTAATCCTGTCCTGTGTGATACTGTCTGCTGAGCTGTGTATCTAATCCTCTCCTGTGTGATACTGTCTGCTGAGCCGTGTATCTAATCCTCTCCTGTGTGATACTGTCTGCTGAGTGTGTATCTAATCCTCTCCTGTGTGATACTGTCTGCTGAGCTGTGTATCTAATGCTATCCTGTGTGATACTGTCTGCTGAGCTGTGTATCTAATCCTGTCCTGTGTGATACTGTCTGCTGAGCTGTGTATCTAATCCTCTCCTGTGTGATACTGTCTGCTGAGCTGTGTATCTAATCCTCTCCTGTGTGATACTGTCTGCTGAGCCGTGTATCTAATCCTCTCCTGTGTGATACTGTCTGCTGAGCTGTGTATCTAATCCTCTCCTGTGTGATACTGTCTGCTGAGCTGTGTATCTAATCCTATCCTGTATGATACTGTCTGCTGAGCTGTGTATCTAATCCTCTCCTGTGTGATACTGTCTGCTGAGCTGTGTCTAATCCTCTCCTGTGTGATACTGTCTGCTGAGCCGTGTATCTAATCCTCTCCTGTGTGATACTGTCTGCTGAGCTGTGTATCTAATCCTCTCCTGTGTGATACTGTCTGCTGAGCCGTGTATCTAATCCTCTCCTGTGTGATACTGTCTGCTGAGCTGTGTATCTAATCCTCTCCTGTGTGATACTGTCTGCTGAGCTGTGTATCTAATCCTATCCTGTATGATACTGTCTGCTGAGCTGTGTATCTAATCCTCTCCTGTGTGATACTGTCTGCTGAGCTGTGTCTAATCCTCTCCTGTGTGATACTGTCTGCTGAGCTGTGTATCTAATCCTATCCTGTGTGATACTGTCTGCTGAGCTGTGTATCTAATCCTATCCTGTGTGATACTGTCTGCTGAGCTGTGTATCTAATCCTCTCCTGTGTGATACGGTCTGCTGAGCCGTGTATCTAATCCCATCCTGTATGATACTGTCTGCTGAGCTGTGTATCTAATCCTATCCTGTGTGATACAGTCAGTGTACCCTAGCCTGGCCTGTGTGATGCAGTCAGTGATGGGCCTGGGAGGGTAACAGGTGGGCTGCGGACTGCTCTTTCCTCCAGGGGTCTCTCATTGTGATAATGAAGTCATTTTCTGTATTGTGTCGCACCGCAGGCCCCCGCCAGTAATAATGCGGGTGTGACGAGGCCGCAGATAAGGGGCAGTGAACCCAGGGGTAGAGCCCGGAGAAAGGGGGGGGATCCCGAAAATCCCATTATCATTTCTATTATTTTCTATGAGTGACACATATAATTACAGAATTATAGAAATATGTACTGTCACTTTAAGGGATCATTTAATAACCCGGGCAGGGATCCAGTAGATCCAGAGGTTGTGTCCAATGTGCCTGTAATGGGGGCACTATGGTCACTATTATAGGGCACTGTCTGTTATGGGGGCACTATGGTCACTATTATAGGGCACTGTTATGGGGGCACTATGGTCAGTTTTATAGGGCACTGTCCCTGTTATGGGGGCACTATGGTCACTATTATAGGGCACTGTCTGTTATGGGGGCACTATGGTCACTATTATAGTGCACTGTCCCTGTTATGGGGGCACTATGGTCACTATTATAGGTCACTGTTATGGGGGCACTATGGTCAGTATTATCAGTCACTGTTATGGGGGCACTATGGTCAGTATTATAGGGCACTGTCCCTGTTATGGGGGCACTATGGTCACTATTATAGGGCACTGTCCCTGTTATGGGGGCACTATGGTCAGTATTATAGGTCACTGTTATGGGGGCACAATGGTCAGTATTATAGAGCACTGTCCCTGTTATGGGGGCACTATGGTCAGTATTATCAGTCACTGTTATGGGGGCACTATGGCCAGTATTATCAGTCACTGTTATGGGGGCACTATGGTCAGTATTATAGGGCACTGTCCCTGTTATGGGGGCACTATGGTCAGTATTATAGGTCACTGTTATGGGGGCACAATGGTCACTATTATAGGGCACTGTCCCTGTTATGGGGGCACTATGGCCACTATTATAGGGCACTGTCCCTGTTATGGGGGCACTATGGTCACTATTATAGGGCACTGTCCCTGTTATGGGGGCACTATGGTCACTATTATAGGGCACTGTCCCTGTTATGGAGGCACTATGGTCACTATTATAGGGCACTGTCCCTGTTATGGAGGCACTATGGTCACTATTATAGGGCACTGTCTGTTATGGGGGCACTATGGTCACTATTATAGGGCACTGTCCCTGTTATAGGGGCACTATGGTCACTATTATAGGGCACTGTCCCTGTTATGGGGGCACTATGGTCACTATTATAGGGCACTGTCCCTGTTATGGGGGCACTATGGTCACTATTATAGGGCACTGTCCCTGTTATGGGGGCACTATGGTCACTATTATAGGGCACTGTCCCTGTTATGGGGGCAGTGCGCTCGATATTATGGAGGCACTATGGTCCCTGTCATCACAATGTGATCATCTACCTCCCGCTTCCATTCAGGACACATTACGAGGTGTCGTCCGGGACAATCCATCTCACAAATACAATACACACAAAAGGGTCTTTTTCTACCCCCCCCAACCCCCAATTCATCACTTTCCCTCCATTTTGGGGGATAAAGGGGCTGTCACCGGAGATAAAGGCCGCCTGCAGAAAAGATATATGAGCCCTTTAAACTGTCCTGCCACTAATGGTTTTGTCACTGGTGTCAGCAAACATCCAAAGATGTGAGAAGATTCACAATATGGCTGCACAATAGTGAGCAGGAGGAGGAGAGGATCGCTGCCATTATTAACCCCAAACTTCAGGTTTCTTCCTTATGATGGTGGTTGAATCCTATAAAGATTGGACTGGTAGGAGAAAGTGACCGCATGGAGTAATGTCAAGCAAACAATGTGCGACGGACACAATATAACAAGTGGTTTCTGCAAATTCAGCACAATATGTCACTTTTACTGACTCCTGCAGTCTCGGATTATTGATCCATCATAAAAAGCGTCTTTAGTACTTAAAACCTCTAGCTGTTATGATCTGATCCCCCTCTGGCTGTTATGATCTGATGCCCCTCTGGCTGTTATGATCTGATGCCCCTCTGGCTGTTATGATCTGATGCCCCTCTGGCTGTTATGATCTGATGCCCCTCTGGCTGTTATGATCTGATGCCCCTCTGGCTGTTATGATCTGATGCCCCTCTGGCTGTTAGGACCTGATCCCCCTCTGGCTGTTATGATCTGATGCCCCTCTGGCTGTTAGGACCTGATGCCCCTCTGGCTGTTAGGACCTGATGCCCCTCTGGCTGTTATGATCTGATGCCCCTCTGGCTGTTAGGACCTGCTGCCCCTCTGGCTGTTAGGACCTGCTGCCCCTCTGGCTGTTAGGATCTGCTGTCCCTCTGGCTGTTATGATCTGATGCCCATTTGGCTGTTATGACCTGATGCCCCTCTGGCTGTTAAGACCTGCTGCCCCTCTGGCTGTTATGATCTGATGCCCTTCTGGCAATTAGGACCTGCTGCCCCTCTGGCTGTTATGATCTGATGCCCCTCTGGTTGTTAGGACCTGATCCCCCTCTGGCTGTTATGATCTGATGCCCCTCTGGCTGTTATGATCTGATGCCCCTCTGGCTGTTATGATCTGATGCCCCTCTGGCTGTTAGGACCTGCTGCCCCTCTGGCTGTTAGGACCTGCTGCCCCTCTGGCTGTTAGGACCTGCTGCCCCTCTGGCTGTTAGGATCTGCTGTCCCTCTGGCTGTTATGATCTGATGCCCATTTGGCTGTTATGACCTGCTGCCCCTCTGGCTGTTATGATCTGATGCCCTTCTGGCAATTAGGACCTGCTGCCCCTCTGGCTGTTATGATCTGATGCCCCTCTGGCTGTTATGATCTGATGCCCCTCTGGCTGTTAGGACCCGCTGCCCCTCTGGCTGTTATGACCTGCTGCCCCTCTGGCTGTTATGACCCGCTGCCCCTTTGGCTATTATGACCCACTGCCCCTCTGGCTGTTATGACCCGCTGCCCCTCTGGCTATTATGATCTGATGCCCGTCTGGTTGTTATGATCTGATGCCCCTCTGGCTGTTATGATCTGATGCCCCTCTGGCTGTTATGATCTGAAGCCCCTCTGGCTGTTATGATCTGATGCCCCTCTGGCTGTTATGATCTGATGCCCCTCTGGCTGTTAGGACCTGCTGGCCCTCTGGCTGTTAGGATCTGATGCCCATCTGGCTGTTATGACCTGATGCCCCTCTGCCTGTTATGACCTGATGCTCCTCTGGCTGTTTTGATCTGATCCCCCTCTGGCTGTTATGACCTGATGCCCCTCTGGCTGTTATGACCTGATGCCCCTCTGGCTGTTATGACCTGATGCCCCTCTGGCTGTTATGACCTGTTGCACCTCTGGCTGTTATGACCTGATGCCCCTCTGGCTGTTTTGATCTGATGCCCCTCTGGCTGTTTTGATCTGATGCCCCTCTGGCTGTTATGATCTGATGCCCCTCTGGCTGTTTTGATCTGATGCCCCTCTGGCTGTTTTGATCTGATGCCCCTCTGGCTGTTTTGATCTGATGCCCCTCTGGCTGTTAGGACCTGATGCCCCTCTGGCTGTTATTAACCTGCTGCCGTGATGTATAGCCGACTCCAATCCATCCTCCTTTCGTCCTCCCTTTCTTTTCTTCCTCTCTTCAGTCCTTCCTTCCCTATTTCCTCTTTGTTCCATCCTTCCTTCCTCTCTTCCTTATGTCCTTCCTTATTTCCTCTCTTCCATCCTTCCTTCCTCTCTTCCTTATGTCTTTCCTTATTTCCTCTTTGTTCCATCCTTCCTTCCTCTCTTCCTTGTGTCTTTCCTTATTTCCTCTCTTCCATCCTTCCTTCCTCTCTTCCTTATGTCCTTCCTTATTTCCTCTCTTCCATCCTTCCTTCCTCTCTTCCTTGTGTCTTTCCTTATTTCCTCTCTTCCATCCTTCCTTCCTCTCTTCCTTATGTCCTTCCTTATTTCCTCTCTTTCATCCTTCCTTCCTCTCTTCCTTGTGTCTTTCCTTATTTCCATCCTTCCTTCCTCTCTTCCTTGTGTCTTTCCTTATTTCCTCTCTTCCATCCTTCCTTCCTCTCTTCCTTGTGTCTTTCCTTATTTCCTCTCTTCCATCCTTCCTTCCTCTCTTCCTTGTGTCTTTCCTTATTTCCTCTCTTCCATCCTTCCTTCCTCTCTTCCTTGTGTCTTTCCTTATTTCCTCTCTTCCATCCTTCCTTCCTCTCTTCCTTGTGTCTTTCCTTATTTCCTCTCTTCCATCCTTCCTTTCCTCGCCATCCTGTGGCAAATATTACTTTGGGCACAGATGATTCTTCCGCTATCTCTGTCCATCATTGACTCACTACTCCGTGCACTTCCCAGATTGGCCACTAGATGTCCCCCATTACCGAAAACAGATGTTAGTAACTTACTGACTTGTATGGTTCAGACCCTCATGAATGTAATTTTGGGGGATTTCTGGATGATTTGGCTCCTCTGTGTGTGAATCATGACTATGAACAACCTCTGTGCACTGCGGGGGCCGCCATGGGCCGAGCACAGGAGTGACGGGCTCCACTAGGATGAATGCAATGTTTTGTGTGACTTTAAACATTAAAGGGGAATTCCAGCAGAGAAAGCTGCAAACACCATGAATGTGTTTTTAAGGAAAATGGGGGTCAGGGGTTCAGTTTAGTTGCTGCTGTTCTGTTATGGAGCCAGTGTTATTTGGGCAAACTGCCTGGCACTGTGATGGGAGCCCTGGAGCAGACACTTATGAAGGCCCTGTGCCTGGCACTGTTATGGAGGCCCTGTGGCTGGCACTGTTATGGAGGCCCTGTGGCTGGCACTGTTATGGAGCACTGTGGCTGGCACTGTTATGGAGGCACTGTGGCTGGCACTGTTATGGAGGCACTGTGGCTGGCACTGTTATGGAGGCACTGTGGCTGCACTGTTATGGAGCACTGTGGCTGGCACTGTTATGGAGGCACTGTGGCTGGCACTGTTATGGAGGCACTGTGGCTGCACTGTTATGGAGCACTGTGGCTGGCACTGTTATGGAGCACTGTGGCTGGCACTGTTATGGAGCACTGTGGCTGGCACTGTTATGGAGCACCGTGGCTGGCACTGTTATGGAGCACTGTGGCTGGCACTGTTATGGAGCACTATGACTGGCACTATTATGGAGGCACTGTGCCTGGCACTGCTATGGAGCATTGTACCTGGCACTCTTGTGGGAGCACTGTGGCTGGCACTGCTATGGAGCATTGTACCTGGCACTCTTGTGGGAGCACTGTGGCTGGCACTGCTATGGAGCATTGTACCTGGCACTCTTGTGGGAGCACTGTGGCTGGCACTGCTATGGAGCATTGTACCTGGCACTGTTATGGAGGCCCTGTGGCTGGCTCTGTTATGGAGGCACTGTGGCTGGCACGGTTATGGAGGCACTGTGGCTGGCACGGTTATGGAGGTACTGTGGCTGACACTGTTATGGAGGCACTGTGGCTGGCACTGCTATGGAGGCCCTGTGTCTGGCACTGCTATGGAGGCCCTGTGGCTGGCACTGCTATGGAGGCCCTGTGGCTGGCACTGCTATGGAGGCGCTGTGGCTGGCACTGTTATGGAGGCGCTGTGGCTGGCACTGTTATGGAGGCCCTGTGGCTGGCACTGCTATGGAGGCCCTGTGGCTGGCACTGCTATCATGGCACTGTGATTGCACTGTTATGGAGGCCCTGTGGCTGGCACTGTTATGGAGGCGCTGTGGCTGGCACTGCTATGGAGGCCCTGTGGCTGGCACTGCTATGGAGGCGCTGTGGCTGGCACTGTTATGGAGGCGCTGTGGCTGGCACTGTTATGGAGGCCCTGTGGCTGGCACTGTTATAGAGGCACTGGGGCTGGCACTGTTATGGAGGCGCTGTGGCTGGCACTGTTATGGAGGCGCTGTGGCTGGCACTGTTATAGAGGCACTGTGGCTGGCACTGCTATGGAGGCGCTGTGGCTGGCACTGTTATGGAGGCGCTGTGGCTGGCACTGTTATGGAAGCGCTGTGGCTGGCACTGTTATGGAGGCCCTGTGGCTGGCACTGTTATGGAGGCCCTGTGGCTGGCACTGTTATGGAGGCCCTGTGGCTGGCACTGTTATGGAGGCGCTGTGGCTGGCACTGTTATGGAGGCCCTGTGGCTGGCACTGCTATCATGGCACTGTGATTGCACTGTTATGGAGGCACTGTGGCTGGCACTGTGTTATGTGCAATGTACAATGTAATGTTAATTTGGGTACATGGAGGGCACACTGAGATCAAACACTCCCCGGCAGGTAGTGAATCTCACATCCTGGGGGCAGGTGAGCGCTCCTCCTCCTCCTCCTCCTCCTGTCCTGTGCTTCACCTGAGACGTCTGCGCCCCCCCAGGACCTCTACAGTATGATAACGAGCGGCCGCACTCCTCCCTGGCACCTACCCTTTATCAGTCATCTACAGGTCGTCCGATGGGTGTGATAGTGCTCCGAGGTCACAGGACGGGCAGCGGCCAGAACATGACCCACCCCAGACAAGGTGGATGATTTTTTTTATCATTCTTTTATACAGAGATATATTTGTCGTTATATTAGGGAGAACGTTGCGCCTCCATGTGGGAGCGAGTGACGGCCATAACTGGCAATTTTTTTCCATTTTTTTTTTTTTTTTATTCCCCTCTGTTCAGTCCACGATGGGTTAATTTATCTATTTATTGCGCCCATTAAAAAGCGTGTCGGCTCATTACCGCGGCCTAACGATCAATAAGTAATTTAATAAACAATCAATGCTGTGAAGGCAGATTACCGCCGCTGTTTTATGGGGAAGTCGGAGCGTGCAAATAATTAATCTACGCGCACGAGTGCGGGGGCATTTATTTATTTTTTTTCCCAAAGAAATAAAATTTGGCGATTAAAAACGGATTTGTCCGGTTCATGGGCCGGGGGTCCCGGGAACGGTCCGAGGAGCCCCCCCATTGTCCGTCAGTCCCAGGGAAAGGTTTGAAGTCGTTTGTGATGGAAAACAAAGACTCAGTGGAAATCTTGGAGAGGAGCTGCGCTGACCCTGGAAACCCAGAGCATCCAATGTGCTTTCTTCTTAAAGGGGCTGAATATTATCTATTAGGGGCATCAAAGTCTTCAGCCCCCCCCCCCCGGCCGCTGGGGTCTCGCTCCTTCCTACATCAACGTCCATTCATCTCTCCCAAGACTCAATTAAAATATGAAGAGAATCAAAGAGCGGGAGGAGGAGAGGAGCTGCTGCCTAAGAAAGCCTCTTCCTCCAGCAATTACTGTAAGACTAGGGGGGGCGAGACATTGGGGCCTAATTTATTCCATTAACTGTTCCCATACTGTCACGCTGTATCCCTCCATTGGGGATCACAAACTTATTTGCGGCCCCATTCTGAGGTCATAGGAAGCCCATTAGAGTAATTCAATATGGCCGCCCTTTCACCTCCCGCCAGGATCATTACCCAACCGGAACGGTCACCGTTTTGATTGACGTCCATCATTCCGGTAAATTTAAGGGGCAGAAGTGGACAACACGAGGGCCAGGTAGGGGTTAATAGGGAAGCTCTGCTGCATTATATGTAAACCAGTTCAGGCAGCAAGCCACGGCTCGTCCTGCCACGGGGCTAATATCTGCTCAGGGAGAGGAATGTGCCCGTGTGTCTGCAGGTAAAGCCGGAGCGTGGGCCTGAAAGGGTTAACAGGCCTCGCTGCCCCGTGAAGTCAGTGGCACCGGCACGTGGACTGTGGCCGGAGGAAGGGGGGCACAAGTGGCCTTGTGTGACCTGAATAGCCGTGATCAGAGCTAGCGCTGATCGTAACAGGTTAGTCCCTCAGATGCCGCTGTCAATGTGACCAGGCATGTAAGAGGTTGAAAGCCAAGTGTCTCCTGAAGGGGGCGCCGTGCTGAGCCCGGACAGGAGATGGGTAACCCCACAACATCAGAGGGCAACGTACAAACAACCCCAAGGAGGGGCAATGAAAGTGTAAAAGAAAAGCGGACAAGTAAAATCTGCATAAAAATTCCTTTCCCCCCCTAATGTTTCCCAGAATGTGAATTAAATCTGTCCGAACGGCTAAAATACTCACACCCCACACGGTGACCGCCGAAAAGCACAAAGTTCAAGTGTCAGAATCCCTGATTTTTGGTCACCTGACCTCCCCAAAAAATGGGGGTGATCATTTCCATGGCGCTCAACCTTCCTGCGACCTGATGAGAGTTTGGTGATGGGGACAGTGACCATGACGGTGTGTGGTGATGGGGAACGGCGGCCATGACGGTGTGTGGCGATGGGGAACGGCGGCCATGACTGTGTGTGGCGATGGGGAACGACGGCCATGACGGTGTGTGGCGATGGGGAACGGCGGACAAGTGGTCGCCTGCACTTCTGTGGGTGTTGGCCATGACAGTATATGATGATGGGGGGTCGCCCGCACTCCTGTTGGTGTCGGCCATGACGGTGTGTGGTGATGGTGGTCGCCCGCACTCCTTTGGGTGTCGGCCATGACGGTGTGTGGTGATGGGGGTTTCCCGCCGCACTCCTGTGGGTGTCGGCCATGACAGTGTGTAGTGATGGGGGTTGCCCGCACTCCTGTGGGTGTCGGTCATGACTGTGTATGGTGACGGGAGTCGCCCGCACTCTTGTTTGTTTAGGCCATGACGGTCTGTGGTGACGGGGGTCGCCCGCACTCTTGTGGGTTTAGGCCATGACTGTCTGTGGTGACGGCGGTCGCCCGCACTCCTGTGGGTTTAGGCCATGACGGTCTGTGGTGACGGGGGTCGCCCGCACTCTTGTGGGTTTAGGCCATAACGGTCTGTGGTGACGGGGGTTGCCCGCACTCCTGTGGGTTTAGGCCATGACGGTCTGTGGTGACGGGGGTCGCCCGCACTCTTGTGGGTTTAGGCCATGACGGTCTGTGGTGACGGGGGTTGCCCGCACTCCTGTGGGTTTAGGCCATGACGGTCTGTGGTGACGGGAGTCGCCTGCACTCTTGTTTATTTAGGCCATGACGGTCTGTGGTGACGGGGGTCGCCCGCTCTCCTGTGGGTGTCGGCCATGACGATGTGTGGTGATGGGGGTCGCCTGCACTCTTGTGGGTGTCGGCCATGACAGTGTGTGGTGATGGGGGTCGCCGCACTCCTGTGGGTTTAGGCCATGACGGTGTGTGGTGATGGGGGTCGCCCACACTCCTGTAGGTGGTGGCCATGACGGTGTGTGGTGATGGGGGTCGCCCACACTCCTGTAGGTGATGGCCATGACGGCGTGTGATGATGGTTGTCGCCCACACTCCTGTGGGTGTCGGCCATGACGGTGTGTGATGATGGGGGTCACCTGCACTCCTGTGGGTGTCTGCCATGATGGTGTTTGGTGATGGTGGTCGCCCGCACTCCTGTGGGTTTAGGCCATGATGGTGTGTGATGATGATGGTCGCCCGCACTCCTGTGGGTGTCAGCCATGACAGTGTGTGGTGATGATGGTCGCCCGCACTCCTGTGGGTGTCGGCCAGCACTGTGTGGGATGATAAGGGTCGCCCGCACTCCTGTGGGTGTCGGCCATGACGGTGTGGTGTTGGTGGTCGCCCACACTCCTGTGGGTGTCGGCCATGACGGTGTGGTGTTGGTGGTCGTCCGCACTCCTGTGGGTGTTGGCCATGATGGTGGGGGGCGATGGGGGTCGCCGCACTCCTGTGGGTGTCGGCCATGACGGTGTGGTGTTGGTGGTCGCCCGCACTCCTGTGGGTGTCGTCCATGACTGTGTGTGGTGATGGTGGTCGCCCGCACTCCTTGGGTGTTTTATTCGTGAGGTAGAATGATCCGGATACAGACTTTCTCGAGGACACTGCGCTATTGTGAGCGTCCGGCAGCCATAATTACGTGGCATTGTATTGGGGCTGAGTCAATATTGTCTTGTGCATTGTGTGACGCCATCTTATTATCTGCACAATGGAGCTGTCGCTGGCTGCGATTTATGGCGATGTCTGTGGACTCCGCTCCACAGAACACAATGGAGACGCCGGTCATGTGACTGTCACTATTAAATAATAACGACCATTGTATAAATGTGACAGAAGGGATAAAACATGGCGGATCAAAGGCTCCTGACCGCCTCCTCCGCTCACACTGACTGCCACGTGCCATTACCCGGCTTATACCAGGCAGATTTATGAAAAAGAGCAAGGTTTCTCACCAGCAACCAATCACAACTTAGCTTTTGTTATTACAGCAATCAATCACAGCTCAGCTTTATTTTGCCAGAACAGCCAATCACAGCACAGCTTTTATTTTACATCAGGAACCAATCAAAATTCGACCTTTTATTCTCAGCAGCCAATAACAGCCCAGCTTTATTTTATCCCAGCAACCAATGAGAGTAAATCTTTATTTTGCGACAAGAACCAATCACATCACAGCTTCATTTTACCAGAGTAACAAATCACATCACAGCTTCATTTTAAGACAATAACCAATCACATCACAGCTTCCTTCATTTTACCACAGTAGCCAATCACATCACAGCTTCATTTTACCACAGTAACCAATCACATCGCACCTTCATTTTACCACAGTAACCAATCACATCACACCTTCATTTTACCACAGTAACCAATCGTAGTGCAGTTTCTATTTCACATCATCCACTCACAGCTCAACTTTATTTACCCACACAACCAATCATAGAGCAGCTATTATTTTAGCACAGCAGCCAATCACAGCGTGCTACATTCCACAATAGCCAATTGCATTGAAACTTCATTTTACCACAGAAACCAGCTTTATTTTACCACTTCAACCAATCACATGTTGACTTTTATTTTGCCCAGTAACCAATCATAGTGGAGCTTTAATTTAGCACAGCAACCAATCACAGTGCAGTTTTATTTTCCCACCGCAACCAATTGCTTCATTTACCACAGCAACCAATCACAGCACAGCTTCTTTTTTTTTTTACCTCAGGAACCAATCAAAATTCAACGTTTATTCTCATCAGCCATTCACAGCACAGCTTTATTTTACCCCAGCAACCAATGAGAGTGAAGGTTTATTTCACCACAAGAACCAGTCACAGCTCAGCTTTCATTTTACCAGAGCAGTTTAAGAAATGAAAGCTGAGTTCTGATTGGTTGCTATGTTTTAGCGTTGATAAATAAGCCGGAATACTTATCAGCGCTAGGACTTATGGGACAGTCCAGCAGTAATAGCGTCTGCGATCATTCGCCATCATGGCAGGTGCCCGTCCTGGTATGTAGAGCCCGCATGTTCTGGTTCGTACTATATAAGAAGACGCGCTATTCGTGTAGGACTACCTCTCCCTGCAGCAGGACTACCTCTCCCAGCAGGAGGACTACCTCTCCCAGCAGGAGGACTACCGCTCTCAGCAGGAGGACTACCGCTCTCAGCAGGAGGACTACCGCTCTCAGCAGGAGGACTACCACTCTCAGCAGGAGGACTACCTCTCCCAGCAGGAGGACTACCTCTCCCAGCAGGAGGACTATCTCTCCCAGCAGGACTACCGCTGCCAGCAGGAGGACTACCGCTCTCAGCAGGAGGACTACCGCTCCCAGCAGGAGGACTACCTCTCCCAGCAGGAGGACTACCACTCTCAGCAGGAGGACTACCTCTCCCAGCAGGAGGACTACCTCTCCCAGCAGGACTACCGCTGCCAGCAGGAGGACTACCATTCCCAGCAGGAGGACTACCATTCCCAGCAGGAGGACTACATTCCCAGCAGTAGGACTACATTCCCAGCAGTAGGACTACATTCCCAACAGTAGGACTACATTTCCAGAAGGAGGACTATCTCTCCCTGCAGCAGGAGGACTATCTCTCCCTGCAGCAGGAGGTCTATCTCTCCCTGCAGCAGGAGGACTATCTCTCCCTGCAGCAGGAGGTCTATCTCTCCCTGCAGCAGGAGGACTATCTCTCCCTGCAGCAGGAGGTCTATCTCTCCCTGCAGCAGGAGGTCTATCTCTCCCTGCAGCAGGAGGTCTATCTCTCCCTGCAGCAGGAGGTCTATCTCTCCCTGCAGCAGGAGGTCTATCTCTCCCTGCAGCAGGAGGACTATCTCTCCCTGCAGCAGGAGGTCTATCTCTCCCTGCAGCAGGAGGACTATCTCTCCCTGCAGCAGGAGGACTATCTCTCCCTGCAGCAGGAGGACTATCTCTCCCTGCAGCAGGAGGTCTATCTCTCCCTGCAGCAGGAGGTCTATCTCTCCCTGCAGCAGGAGGTCTATCTCTCCCTGCAGCAGGAGGACTATCTCTCCCTGCAGCAGGAGGACTATCTCTCCCTGCAGCAGGAGGACTATCTCTCCCTGCAGCAGGAGGACTATCTCTCCCTGCAGCAGGAGGTCTATCTCTCCCTGCAGCAGGAGGACTATCTCTCCCTGCAGCAGGAGGACTATCTCTCCCTGCAGCAGGAGGTCTATCTCTCCCTGCAGCAGGAGGACTATCTCTCCCTGCAGCAGGAGGTCTATCTCTCCCTGCAGGACTACCACTCCCAGCAGGAGGACTATCACTCCCTGCAGCAGGAGGACTATCACTCCCTGCAGCAGGAGGACTATCACTCCCTGCAGCAGGAGGACTATCTCTCCCAGCAGGAGGACTATCTCTCCCAGCAGGAGGACTACCCCTCCCAGCAGGAGGACTACCTCTCCCAGCAGGAGGACTATCTCTCCCAGCAGGAGGACTATCTCTCCCAGCAGGAGGACTATCTCTCCCAGCAGGAGGACTATCTCTCCCAGCAGGAGGACTATCTCTCCCAGCAGGAGGACTATCACTCCCAGCAGGAGGACTATCACTCCCAGCAGGAGGACTACCACTCCCAGCAGGAGGACTATCTCTCCCAGCAGGAGGACTATCGCTCCCAGCAGGAGGACTATCGCTCCCAGCAGGAGGACTATCGCTCCCAGCAGGAGGACTATCGCTCCCAGCAGGAGGACTATCGCTCCCAGCAGGAGGACTATCTCTCCCAGCAGGAGGACTATCGCTCCCAGCAGGACTACCACTCCCAGCAGGAGGACTATCTCTCCCAGCAGGAGGACTATCTCTCCCAGCAGGAGGACTATCTCTCCCAGCAGGAGGACTATCGCTCCCAGCAGGAGGACTATCGCTCTCAGCAGGAGGATTACCCCTCCCAGCAGGAGGACTACCTCTCCCAGCAGGAGGACTACCACTCCCAGCAGGAGGACTATCTCTCCCAGCAGGAGGACTATCTCTCCCAGCAGGAGGACTACCACTCCCAGCAGGAGGACTACCACTCCCAGCAGGAGGACTACCTCTCCCAGCAGGAGTACTACCACTCCCAGCAGGAGGACTACCACTCCCAGCAGGAGGACTACCTCTCCCAGCAGGAGGACTACCACTCCCAGCAGGAGGACTACCACTCCCAGCAGGAGGACTACCACTCCCAGCAGGAGGACTACCTCTCCCAGCAGGAGGACTACCACTCCCAGCAGGAGGACTACCACTCCCAGCAGGAGGACTATCACTCCCAGCAGGAGGACTACCACTCCCAGCAGGAGGACTACCACTCCCAGCAGGAGGACTATCACTCCCAGCAGGAGGACTACCACTCCCAGCAGGAGGACTACCACTCCCAGCAGGAGGACTATCTCTCCCAGCAGGAGGACTACCACTCCCAGCAGGAGGACTACCACTCCCAGCAGGAGGACTACCACTCCCAGCAGTAGGACTACCACTCCCAGCAGGAGGACTATCACTCCCAGCAGGAGGACTACCACTCCCAGCAGGAGGACTACCTCTCCCAGCAGGAGGACTATCACTACCAGCAGGAGGACTATCACTCCCAGCAGGAGGACTATCTCTCCCAGCAGGAGGACTACCACTCCCAGCAGGACTATCTCTCCCAGCAGGAGGACTACCACTCCCAGCAGGAGGACTATCACTCCCAGCAGGAGGACTACCACTCCCAGCAGGAGGACTACCACTCCCAGCAGGAGGACTATCTCTCCCAGCAGGAGGACTACCACTCCCAGCAGGAGGACTACCACTCCCAGCAGGAGGACTACCACTCCCAGCAGTAGGACTACCACTCCCAGCAGGAGGACTATCACTCCCAGCAGGAGGACTACCACTCCCAGCAGGAGGACTACCTCTCCCAGCAGGAGGACTATCACTACCAGCAGGAGGACTATCACTCCCAGCAGGAGGACTATCACTCCCAGCAGGAGGACTATCACTCCCAGCAGGAGGACTATCTCTCCCAGCAGGAGGACTACCACTCCCAGCAGGACTATCTCTCCCAGCAGGAGGACTACCACTCCCAGCAGGAGGACTATCTCTCCCAGCAGGAGGACTATCACTCCCTGCAGCAGGAGGACTATCACTCCCTGCAGCAGGAGGACTATCACTCCCTGCAGCAGGAGGACTATCTCTCCCAGCAGGAGGACTACCCCTCCCAGCAGGAGGACTACCTCTCCCAGCAGGAGGACTATCTCTCCCAGCAGGAGGACTATCTCTCCCAGCAGGAGGACTATCACTCCCAGCAGGAGGACTACCACTCCCAGCAGGAGGACTATCTCTCCCAGCAGTAGGACTACCACTCCCAGCAGGAGGACTATCTCTCCCAGCAGGAGGACTATCACTCCCAGCAGGAGGACTACCACTCCCAGCAGGAGGACTACCTCTCCCAGCAGGAGGACTATCACTCCCAGCAGGAGGACTATCACTCCCAGCAGGAGGACTATCACTCCCAGCAGGAGGACTATCACTCCCAGCAGGAGGACTATCTCTCCCAGCAGGAGGACTACCACTCCCAGCAGGACTATCTCTCCCAGCAGGAGGACTACCACTCCCAGCAGGAGGACTATCTCTCCCAGCAGGAGGACTATCACTCCCAGCAGGAGGACTATCTCTCCCAGCAAGAGGACTATCTCTCCCAGCAGTAGGACTACCACTCCCAGCAGGAGGACTATCTCTCCCAGCAGTAGGACTACCACTCCCAGCAGGAGGACTATCTCTCCCAGCAGGAGGACTATCACTCCCAGCAGGAGGACTACCACTCCCAGCAGGAGGACTATCACTCCCAGCAGGAGGACTATCACTCCCAGCAGGAGGACTATCACTCCCAGCAGGAGGACTATCACTCCCAGCAGGAGGACTACCTCTCCCAGCAGGAGGACTATCACTCCCAGCAGGAGGACTATCACTCCCAGCAGGAGGACTATCTCTCCCAGCAGGAGGACTACCACTCCCAGCAGGACTATCTCTCCCAGCAGGAGGACTACCACTCCCAGCAGGAGGACTATCACTCCCAGCAGGAGGACTATCACTCCCAGCAGGAGGACTACCACTCCCAGCAGGAGGACTACCACTCCCAGCAGGAGGACTACCACTCCCAGCAGGAGGACTACCACTCCCAGCAGGAGGACTATCACTCCCAGCAGGAGGACTACCACTCCCAGCAGGAGGACTACCACTCCCAGCAGGAGGACTATCACTCCCAGCAGGAGGACTACCACTCCCAGCAGGAGGACTACCACTCCCAGCAGGAGGACTACCACTCCCAGCAGGAGGACTATCTCTCCCAGCAGGAGGACTACCACTCCCAGCAGGACTATCTCTCCCAGCAGGAGGACTACCACTCCCAGCAGGAGGACTATCACTCCCAGCAGGAGGACTACCACTCCCAGCAGGAGGACTATCACTCCCAGCAGGAGGACTATCACTCCCAGCAGGAGGACTACCACTCCCAGCAGGAGGACTACCACTCCCAGCAGGAGGACTATCACTCCCAGCAGGAGGACTACCACTCCCAGCAGGAGGACTACCACTCCCAGCAGGAGGACTATCTCTCCCAGCAGGAGGACTACCACTCCCAGCAGGAGGACTATCACTCCCAGCAGGAGGACTACCACTCCCAGCAGGAGGACTATCTCTCCCAGCAGGAGGACTACCTCTCCCAGCAGGAGGACTACCACTCCCAGCAGGAGGACTACCACTCCCAGCAGGAGGACTACCTCTCCCAGCAGGAGGACTACCACTCCCAGCAGGAGGACTATCTCTCCCAGCAGGAGGACTACCACTCCCAGCAGGAGGACTATCTCTCCCAGCAGGAGGACTACCTCTCCCAGCAGGAGGACTACCACTCCCAGCAGGAGGACTACCACTCCCAGCAGGCTGGCGCTCGCGTTTGCTCCTCTGGGGATGGTTTGGGTTCCTCAGTCGGGTCTGGGTGCAGTTCATGATGTGGCCTCCGGGCGGCAGCAGTGAGTTCTCCACATTCGTCTTTCTGACAGCTGGCACGCCCCCTGCTGGCTGATTGGTGCTGGTGGGAGGCCCCCGGGTGACGTCAGAGCCGCGGTTATATAAGCGCGGGCCGCGGACAGCTGCAGGCAGTGGATGCGCGGGATCTGTATGTGACAGGACTGGAGATCTCTGAGCCCCGGGATCTAGTGGATCTACAGCGCAGCGGACAGGTGGGTGGCTCCGGAGACGCGTGTTCCCGGCCATAGACTGGGCGGGAGATGGGAACTGCGGGGAGAGTTTGTGCTCCGGGTCCTGTGCGGCTCCCGGCTGTAGCCACCGGAGTAACGGGAGAAACTGCGGAGCTCCACTGTGCACAGGCAGCGGGGAATCCCCGGAGCGGGGGCCGGGAGGGGCAATATAGAATATACTGGGGTGCAATATATAATATACTTGGGGGGGCGGGGAGTAATATACTGGAAAGTAATAATCTGTGGGGTAATATATAATATACTGGTGGGGGAGAGGAATAATATACTGGGGTGCAATATATAATATACTTGGGGGGGCGGGGAGTAATATACTGGAAAGTAATAATCTGTGGAGTAATATATAATATACTGGTGGGGGAGAGGAATAATATACTGGGGTGCAATATATAATATACTTGGGGGGGCGGGGAGTAATATACTGGAAAGTAATAATCTGTGGGGTAATATATAATATACTGGTGGGGGAGAGGAATAATATACTGGTGGGGGAGAGGAATAATATACTGGGGGTGCAATATATAAAATACTGGGGGGAGAGTAGTAATATACTTTGCGGGGGGGGTGTAATAAAATACTGGGGGGGTAGTAATATACTGGGGGGCAATAATATACTGGGGAGGGGGAGTGTAATATACTTTGCGGGGGGGGTGTAGTAATATACTGGAAAGTAATAATCTGTGGGGTAATATATAATATACTGGTGGGGGGAGAGTAATAATATACTGGGGGTGCAATATATAAAATACTGGGGGGAGAGTAATATATTGGGGGGCGAGTAGTAATATACTTTGCGGGGGGGGTGTAATAAAATACTGGGGGGGTAGTAATATACTGGGGGGCAATAATATACTGGGGAGGGGGAGTGTAATATACTTTGCGGGGGGGGGTGTAGTAATATACTGGAAAGTAATAATCTGTGGGGTAATATATAATATACTGGTGGGGGAGAGTAATAATATACTGGGGGTGCAATATATAAAATACTGGGGGGAGAGTAGTAATATACTTTGCGGGGGGGGGGTGTAATAAAATACTAGGGGGGTAGTAATATACTGGGGGGGTAGTAATATACGGGGGGGTAGTAATATACTGGGGAGGGAGAGTGTAATATACTTGGGGTAGTAATATACTGGGGGGGTAGTAATATATACTGGGGGGCAATAATATACTGGGGAGGGGGAGTGTAATATACTTGGGGTAGTAATATACTGGGGGGCATTAATATACTGGGGAGGGGGAGTGTAATATACTGGGGGGGGTAGTAATATACTGGGGGGGTAGTAATATACTGGGGGGCAATAATATACTGGGGAGGGGGAGTGTAATATACTGGGGGGGGTAGGAATATACTGGGGAGGGGGAGTGTAATATACTTGGGGTAGTAGGAATATACTGGGGGGGTAGGAATATACTGGGGGGCAATAATATACTGGGGAGGGGGAGTGTAATATACTGGGGGGCAATAATATACCGGGGAGGGGGAGTGTAATATACTGGGGGGGTAGTGATATACTGGGGGCAATAATATACTGGGGAGGGGGAGTGTAATATACTGGGAGGTAGTAATATACTGGGGGAGCAATATGTAACAATACACAAAACAGTGGGGAAAATCCCCAGAGTGATCTGTGAGGGGGCCAGGAGGGGCACTGGGGGGTGATAATATACTGGGGGGTGATAATATACTGGGGGGTGATAATATACTGGGGGGTGATAATATACTGGGGGGTGATAATATACTGGGGGGTGATAATATACTGGGGGGTGATAATATACTGGGGGGTGATAATATACTGGGGGGTGATAATATACTGGGGGGTGATAATATACTGGGGGGTGATAATATACTGGGGGGTGATAATATAGTGGGGGGTAATAATATAGTGGGGGGTAATAATATACTGGGGGGTGATAATATAGTGGGGGGTAATATACTGGGGGGTGATACATATTACTCCCCAGTGCATTATTAAGAGAGGACAGCAGGGGAATCCCCTGAATGATCTGCGAGGAGCGGGGTAATGTATTATATACTGGCAGGTGGTAATCTGAGGGGTGATAATATACTAGGCTGTAATAATAATGTACTGAGCTGTAATATATAATATACTGGGTGGTGATATGTAATAATACACTGGGGTAATATATACTGTGGGGTGATACATAATGTATTGGGCTGTGATATTTAATATACTCTGTGATGATGTGTAATGCTCTCCTGGGCTGTAATACAATGTTGGGCACATAATATCCTGTAATATAATCTCCTGGACTGTAATATGCGGCTGCTCTTGTGTTCGGGGCAGTGTAATCTCCATATTGTGTGTAATCAGTGTTTTCTCTGCAGGTCGCTCCTTCCTGTGTTGGAATAGTCAGATATTAATCACTGCTGTAGTGTATATACCGTGCTGTGTGATATAGGGCGATACAGAATACCGTATTATAATGCTGCATGTTGTAGGATCCGACCCCTGCATATTGGGGTTAGCGCATAGGTGTGATCTGCGGCAATAATACCGCTATATCACCGTGTAATAATACGCTATAATTGGAGTGGACCGTACTCCGCTGTAGTGTAATAAGTGCACACTGTACTCCAGGCCGCAGCGGAGGTGTGCTGTGATATAATATACTTTAATGTATAACACTGCCCATATATTATATTCCAGGCCGCAGCGGAGGTGTGCTGTGATATAATGTACTGTAATGTGTAACTCTGCGCATATATTATATTACAGGCCGCAGCGGAGGTGTGCTGTGATATAATATACTGTAATGTGTAACTCTGCGCATATATTATATTACAGGCCGCAGCGGAGGTGTGCTGTGATATAATATACTGTAATGTATAACACTGCCCATATATTATATTCCAGGCCGCAGCGGAGGTGTGCTATGATATAATATACTGTAATGTATAACGCCGCACAGATCAAGCAGATTTCACTTTACTGAATGTTTACCTGCAGTCCCACGTAAAACCTCGGCTCTGCCGCCTGTTACATAACATTTAATTTTGTGGTTTCCCAGTAGTTATGGAAAGCAGAGAACTACTACTCCCAGCATGCTGACAGCAACATATGGCAGGGAAAGCCTTAATGTCAGATGATGTTGGGCCTGGTGATAATAATAATAATAATAATAATTTTATTCATTTATATAGCGCTATTAATTCCACAGCGCTTTACATACATTAGCAACACTGTCCCCATTGGGGCTCACAATCTAGAGTCCCTATCTGTATGTCTTTGGAATGTGGGAGGAAACCGGAGCACCCGGAGGAAACCCACGCAAACACGGGGAGAACATACAAACTCCTTGCAGATGGTGTCCTTGGTGGGATTTGAACCCAGGACCCCAGCGCTGCAAGACTGCAGTGCTAACCACTGAGCCACCGTGCCGCCCATGATCAGTAAAGGAAACTCTGCCACAGAGCTGACGCTCCAGTCCCCGCCGCCCACCTCCGCAGCTGCCACGGTCTCAGCCTTCAGATGCTTTTCAGAGCTCTGGAGATAATGGGGGGATTGTGCCGAATCCCAAAGTGTTTAACCCCTGGAGCCCCGCAGCTCTCGCAATCTCCGCTCATCCAGCCAGCTGTGAACAAGACTGTTTCCGTTCACTGACAGCAAGCAGAGAGCTGTAAAGTCGCGCTGGTGTAACGCAGGGTTGGAGACCCTCCTTAACATAGACTGGGCCAGATGACAGGTAGGGCAGCCTTTAGTGTAGCGAGAGTCGCCGTGGTCCGGCAGGTGTGGGCGCCGCAGAGCTTGCAATCTATTCACGTCGCCCATCATTCCCACTGATCTCGGCAAAGCTTATTTAACCCCTTCTCTTCCAGCCCTACAGGTCATCTTTGATGGGTGGACAGATCTGAAGGGGTTAAAGCGTGAATGATGTCGGGGCGTTCCGGTCTTGTGCGCTCCACCTCCCCAGAATAGGTTGGTGGGTAACACATTTGCCCCTGGTTAATTGGCACCTCGCCCGCCCTTGTAAATCTCCCTTAATCTTACCGTTTTAGGGGTTTCTCCGGTTTCCCCTGGGGAGGAGGCGCTGGGATTTACAGGGTAATTAGCACCGGATTTGATAACATAATGGAATTGTAAGGAGTGAGCCGCCCCGGCTGTGCCAGGTATGCCCACACTCTGGAAACATGCGCTGTGGGCACTTAAAGGGCTACTCCTCTCTAAATCATCAAACTTTGATTATTAGGGGAATTCCCCTTTAAATGTTCCCACCTAGACCCCTGCACCTAAATCATAAGTGTGATGTGTCCCAGACAGGTGGCGACGCCCTGTGGCCGTGCTGTGAACTGCAGGCGTCTTATAACTAAATTTACTCACTTTTTGGCAGGTCAGTCCTCAAACCTCGATGCACCCCCCCCCCCCCCACCCCGGGTCCTGAGTACCCCACTGCCTGACTGCAACCAGTATGGCTGCTTGTCCCATACCCAGCTTTTCCAGGCATTTGCCATTCAGGAGTGTGGAAAAGCTTGGTCTCCTGTACTGATAACCCTCGTGCTGACACTCACAAATCGAGAGATATTAGTTGCAACTTTGTAGATGGTGCTAAAACCGTGCCGCAAGCCGCCATTTTATTCTATTCCATGCACTGTCCCTTTAATTGGACGACCCACTTCTTTGCGGTGTAATACAGTACAGACAGCTGCCTGCAAATTGGATGGATGTGCGGCTCCTCCTGGCAGGCTCCGTAGTATAACACCGCCTAATTCAGAGCAGCCCCCGGGCGGTAATAACGCAGGGCTGGATTAGGTTACACCGGGATATGCAGGGGGATAGAGGAGTTGTTGGTGTGTCGTAGGCACTATAGGGTTAACGTGCATTATAACTGGCTGCGTTATAGCCTCGTAGCTCCCACAGAGGTGACACCGGTGTATCCAGAATATGAACGAGGCCCTAATGAGTGGTAATGGAAGCCGGGGTGTGGGCTCCTGGTAGGAAGAGTTGCGGGCTGCCGGCAGTGAAGGGGTGTGGGCTGTTGGCACTGAAGGGGTGTGAGCTCCTGGTATTGGCAGTTGCGGGCTGCTGGCACTCACTGGGTGCATGCTTCTGGTAGTAGGAGGTACGGGATCTTGGCGCTGAAGGGGTGTGGGCTGTTGGTGCTGAAGGGGTGCAGGCTCCTGGCAGTAGTAGTTGCGGGCTGCTGATGGTCAAGGGGTGCGAACTCCTAGTGATAGGAGTTGCGGCCTGCTGGCGCTGAAGGGGTATGGGCTGCCGGCGTTGAAGGGGTGCAGGCTCCTGGCAGTAGTAGTTGAGGGCTGCCGGCGCTCAAGGGGTGCGGGCTCCTGGTAATAGTTGTGGGCTCATGGCGCGGAAGGGGTGCGGGGCTTGCCAGTGGCAGTGTAGGGGTGCGGGGCTTGCCAGTGGCAGTGTAGGGGTGCGGGGCTTGCCAGTGGCAGTGTAGGGGTGCGGGGCTTGCCAGTGGCAGTGTAGGGGTGCGGGGCTTGCCAGTGGCAGTGTAGGGGTGCGGGGCTTGCCAGTGGCAGTGTAGGGGTGCGGGGCTTGCCAGCGGCAGTGTAGGGGTGCGGGGCATCGGCAATAGGAGTTGCGGGCTGGCGGCGGCAGTGAAGGGGTGCGGGCTGCCGGCAGTAGGAGTTGCGGGCTGGCGGCGGCAGTGAAGTGGGTGCGGGGCTGGCGGCGGCAGTGAAGTGGGTGCGGGGCTGGCGGCGGCAGTGAAGTGGGTGCGGGGCTGGCGGCGGCAGTGAAGTGGGTGCGGGGCTGGCGGCGGCAGTGAAGTGGGTGCGGGGCTGGCGGCGGCAGTGAAGGGGTGCGGGCTGGCGGCGGCAGTGAAGGGGTGCGGGCTGGCGGCGGCAGGGAAGGGGTGCGGGGCTGGCGGCGGCAGGGAAGGGGTGCGTGGCTGGCGGCGGCAGGGAAGGGGTGCGTGGCTGGCGGCGGCAGGGAAGGGGTGCGTGGCTGGCGGCGGCAGGGAAGGGGTGCGTGGCTGGCGGCGGCAGGGAAGGGGTGCGGGGCTGGCGGCGGCAGGGTAGGGGTGCGGGGCTGGCGGCGGCAGTGTAGGGGTTCGGGGCTTGCTGGCAGCAGTTTAGGGGTGCGGGCTGCCGGCGGCAGTGAAGGGGTGCGGGCTGCCGGCGGCAGTGAAGGGGTGCGGGCTGCCGGCAGTAGGAGTTGCGGGGTGATTAGCCGCGCTCTCGGGGGACGGCTGTGTAATAAGCTATTTTCTGGTGCTTGAGCAAAGTGCTTCTTTCAATCACTTGGGTCTCTGCAGCTGCGGCGCACAGTCACACACGTCCTCACCCTCCGTCTCCTCTCTTTGCCTTTACAGGACCAGGGATGGTGAATAACCGGACGTCCGAAGCCACCACGACGGCGGTCAGCAGCAACGGCTCCCCCTCCAAAGCCTGCGCCGGCTGCGGGGGCAAAATCGCGGACCGCTTCCTCCTGTACTCCATGGACCGGTACTGGCACACCCGCTGCCTGAAGTGCTCCTGCTGCCAGGCTCAGCTGGGGGAGATCGGCACCTCCTGTTACACAAAGAGCGGCATGATCCTGTGCCGGAACGACTACATCCGGTGAGTGCCAGATCCTCCGTACTCGCACTGCTGGGACTGATAGTTCCACAGCCGCCATAAAGTGCTCGATTTGCGTTAGCGCAGCCGCGTTACTGAGTACGTCAGCAGCCAATATGGCCGACCTTACATCTCGCACAAGGGGACAGTCTGAATCTGTATACCGATCTCCTACGCCAGTCAGGGGGCTTGGAAAGCTGGGTTTTATCAGATATGGACGCCATTACTGGCACATTTTTAAGTCTCACTTTTCCTACTACTTAGCAATTGGGAAAGTGTATAACTAGGATAACAAACCATTCAGGAATCTGGAAAAGCTGGGTGAGTTCTGTCCGTTACTGGGAAACCTGAGTGACCATGACCGAATAGAAGTGAGAGCGAATGTTCCCGGGGGGATTAAAAATCTGCTGGAGGATTGTGGGAGCCGCACGGGGTCTCGACGCCCTATTGCAAATGAGAATGTTAAAGTTTGTACACCCCACCCCCTCCCCCAACCTTTCTTATTTTATTCGTCCCCCATTGATCTGCTTCAGGGTTAAAAGCGGAGACCTTTTGGTCTCTGGAAAAGCTGGGTGAAGACCAATATGGCAACTACAGGGGTAGTCACCCAGCTTTCCGAAGAATGTGACCAAATGTAATATTACGGGGGCTTTTAGGAGGGGCGTCCCTTTAGACCCCAGCAGGGGGCGCTGCATTTCATATACACTGCTCATGTTGTGCAACCGTTGCAAATCACAGACCCAGGTCTAAGCCCCCAATTCAGCCGCCCCCACTTTAATAAGCCCCTCGGTCGCATCAACACAAAGGGTCCTTGGATATTAATTCTCGTCCAGACCCCGTGACCCCCGAATCGCTCCCCCTTCCCTCCCCGGCTCCCACTTGGCAGGTGAAGTTCCCTGTTGGCAATATTGAAACATATGGCATCAATTAAGCCCCTGTTATTTTCTATTAAGTTCAATTCCGTTCCTCACCGGGAGGGCCGAGAAAGCTCCAAAATTATCAGCGCCGCCCCTCCCCCCAAAGCTGAACGTATTAACAGTTTCTGTGCCAATGATCCCCCCCCTTCCATTATTTCTAACATGGGGCCTAAATCGGGCGAGGAATACAGGGGTTAAACTGTAATATGGCGGCTTCCCAGTGATCGGGGGGGATATATGGATCTATGTAGCTCTCCTGGACCCCTGAGGTGTCATGGTGGGCACCCAATATGGCGGAGGGGTGCTGACTGCACCCACTTCCATGCCATGCCTATGTTTCTACATGGGCTGAAGTGCCGGAAATTCAACAATGCGCCGGTATATCCTTCAAGGATTCTTCACATCCTTTGTAAATAAAGTTTGACAAAAATCCTGAGAGGATCTTAGCCGGTGACTACCAGGCCTCCATCCTCTCGGTGACCGGTTGCTAGGGAAAAGATAATGAAGTGTTCATTTCAATCAACTTTATCGAAACAGGATAATGGATCACAGTGAGAGGCTGAGGCCCTGATGTGGATGAGGCTGGTTCTCCCCGGCTCATCCTCGCCTCCTCCTCCTCCTCCTCCTCCTCCTCCCTCGGCCGCTTAAATTACTGTTTAAATTAAGATCGAAAATTCATTACGCCCGGCCTTTTATTAGATTGGACGGCACTTTGGCGGCTGCACTAGGACTGTGTCAAAGAGCCAGAGAACAGGATATTAAAGGCAAACTCACATCAATTACACGGCCGAGGCAGACGAGATCTTCAAGGAGACGGAGGGAAAACATTTAATAAAGGGAGAAACTCATTTAATAGAAGAACCCCCCCCCCTCCTCCTTATAGAAACGTGGATGATTCTGTGGACACTTCATTCCCCTCTGTTTGCTGCCGTCTATTCCATATGGGGGAGGGGCGTATAGGGGTGAATATATATATATATATATATATATATATATATATATATATATATATATATATATATATATATATATATATATATATATATATATATATATATATATATATATATATATATATATATATATGTGTGTGTATATATGTATGTATATGTGTGCGTGCATATGTGGATATATAGATAGATATATATCTCTATCTCTCTATCTATATATACACATATGCACGCACACATTTTTTATATATATAATATATATGTGTATATATGTACGTATGTATATATGTGTATATATACAGTTAGGTCCAGAAATCTTTGGCCAGTGACACAATTTTCGCGAGTTGGGCTCTGCATGCCACCACATTGGATTTGAAATGAAACCTCTACAACAGAATTCAAGTGCAGATTGTAACGTTTAATTTGAAGGTTTGAACAAAAATATCTGATAGAAATTGTAGGAATTGTCACATTTCTTTACAAACACTCCACATTTTAGGAGGTCAAAAGTAATTGGACAAATAAATCAAACCCAAACAAAATATTTTTATTTTCAATATTTTGTTGCGAATCCTTTGGAGGCAATCACTGCCTTAAGTCTGGAACCCATGGACATCACCAAACGCTGGGTTTCCTCCTTCTTAATGCTTTGCCAGGCCTTTACAGCCGCAGCCTTCAGGTCTTGCTTGTTTGTGGGTCTTTCCGTCTTAAGTCTGGATTTGAGCAAGTGAAATGCATGCTCAATTGGGTTAAGATCTGGTGATTGACTTGGCCATTGCAGAATGTTCCACTTTGTTGCACTCATGAACTCCTGGGTAGCTTTGGCTGTATGCTTGGGGTCATTGTCCATCTGTACTATGAAGCGCCGTCCGATCAACTTTGCGGCATTTGGCTGAATCTGGGCTGAAAGTATATCCCGGTACACTTCAGAATTCATCCGGCTACTCTTGTCTGCTGTTATGTCATCAATAAACACAAGTGACCCAGTGCCATTGAAAGCCATGCCTGCCCATGCCATCACGTTGCCTCCACCATGTTTTACAGAGGATGTGGTGTGCCTTGGATCATATGCCGTTCCCTTTCTTCTCCAAACTTTTTTCTTCCCATCATTCTGGTACAGGTTGATCTTGGTCTCATCTGTCCATAGAATACTTTTCCAGAACTGAGCTGACTTCATGAGGTGTTTTTCAGCAAATTTAACTCTGGCCTGTCTATTTTTGGAATTGATGAATGGTTTGCATCTAGATGTGAACCCTTTGTATTTACTTTCATGGAGTCTTCTCTTTACTGGTGACTTAGAGACAGATACACCTACTTCACTGAGAGTGTTCTGGACTTCAGTTGATGTTGTGAACGGGTTCTTCTTCACCAAAGAAAGTATGCGGCGATCATCCACCACTGTTGTCATCCGTGGACGCCCAGGCCTTTTTGCGTTCCCAAGCTCACCAGTCAATTCCTTTTTTCTCAGAATGTACCCGACTGTTGATTTTGCTACTCCAAGCATGTCTGCTATCTCTCTGATGGATTTTTTCTTTTTTTTCAGCCTCAGGATGTTCTGCTTCACCTCAATTGAGAGTTCCTTAGACCGCATGTTGTCTGGTCACAGCAACAGCTTCCAAATGCAAAACCACACACCTGTAATCAACCGCAGACCTTTTAACTACTTCATTGATTACAGGTTAACGAGGTAGATGCCTTCAGAGTTAATTGCAGCCCTTAGAGTCCCTTGTCCAATTACTTTTGGTCGCTTGAAAAAGAGGAGGCTATGCATTACAGAGCTATGATTCCTAAACCCTTTCTCCGATTTGGATGTGAAAACTCATATTGCAGCTGGGAGTGTGCACTTTCAGCCCATATTATATATATAATTGTATTTCTGAACATGTTTTTGTAAACAGCTAAAATAACAAAACTTGTGTCACTGTCCAAATATTTCTGGCCCTGACTGTATATGTGTGTGTGTGTGTGTATATATATATATATATATATATATATATATATATATATATATATATATATATATATATATATATATATATATATATATATATATATATATATATATATATATATATATATATATATATATATATATATATATATATATATATATATATATATATATATATATATATATATATATATATGACACTTACGGGGCGAGGATCTGCTGCTGACGCTGTTATGGGGGTAATGTCACCAAATTCTCTACTAAGGTACCCCATCCTGGTAATGATCCTGCTGCCTTGTATATTATCCCCATCCTTGTATACGTGCCCCCCATTGCATAAAGACATAAATGTTTTTCTCTCTCGTCTCATTGTTTTTTTGGGTGCAGTTTTTGGTCTCAGCTGCTTGAATTTCCTTCCCGAGCAAAGTCTGAGATTTCATTTTTGCTGTCCGCACGTTGCAGGCTTTTTTTTTTTTTTGCTGCATTTTTGTGGTGACCACTGCAGCATGTCAATTCTTTTTGCGTTTTGTCCCTGCGTTTTGGAGGGCTGGTATTTGGCCAGATACTGCTCCTCATAGAACGTCTATGGGAACCAAAATCGGGCGCAAAGGGGTAGGAGCAAGCGCGTCATACTCACCGATCACCAGTCGGCTGTCACACTGCTGCCGCGGCAGCTCTTTCATCTTCCAGAGTCGGCCGCTCATTAGGCTCATAACATATTCACTGCTTCCCTGTTCAGCGGTGGCTGTGATTGGTTGCAGGCAGACCCGCCCCCACGCTGAGTGACAGCTCTCAGTACAGCCAATCACAGACGCCGGTGGCCGGGTCTATATTGTACAGTAAATTAAATAAATAAGTTTTAAAAAATGACGTGCGGTCCCCCCGTATCATCAACGCGGGGGGGGGCAGTGCATAAGACACTCACCGGTCACTGTACCCTGCAGCATCGCGATATCCTCCTGTCTTCCGGACTGCTGATGTGTGGAGAGCGGTGCGCAAAGCTCCACACAGGTCAGCAGCACTGCTGTTGGCACAGACAGGAAGACTAGCAATGCTGCGTTGAGTGAGGAAAGGTGAATATAGCCACAAATGATCACTCCAGGGGTGAACACGCGGGCAGCCTGTTTATGTGCGCACCCCCCGCCCATCTCACCCACCTGTCAGTGCCGGCTTCAGCGCTGAGAGATGATGGGCGTCAGGATGCAGTGCATGTGAAAAGAGACAATGAGCGGGCCCACGTGGTCACGGCAGGCGCTGCTAGAGCCTGCTCACGCCGCTGATGACCCGCTCTGCCACCACCGCACCCCCCCACAGCCATCAGACTATAAGACGCACCCCCGACTTTCCCCCAAAGTTTTGGGTAAAAAAAAGTGCGTCTTAGAATATTCTATATATTATATTTTATATATTTTATATATAATTTTATTTTATAATTATATAATATATATGTATGTATGTATGATATATATATTGTCACAAACCACCGGGGGGGTCACTCAGAAATCCCCCGCGCTGGCTACCAGTACGTCACAATCGGGGGGTAACAAGTGGGGGTCACCCCTCCTTTATACCTCCCGACCGACAGACAGAGCACGTGATGCGCTCTCTAGCGCCCCTCTTATAGTCAGGCCAATTATGGAATTGCCCGACGATAAGCAAGGAGGCCGCTATACTACTTATGCCGATTATTGAAGGGTCCCCAGTGAGAGTAGGGTATATATTCCCCCGACCTCCGTGGGCGGAATATATAATATCTTCCCGAATCTCACTGGCCTCCCCACAATAATCCTTGGCACAACTCGCTGCCACCAACCGCTTCACGGTAACTATTAGCCGAACACACAGACGTGGGATTCAAGATCGAGATAACAGAACAGCCCAAGATTAATTATATAATTTAATCAGCCTAAAGCACACTAGAAACTACAATATATACAATAGGGAATCTACAGAATATACAGTTATGTCAGTGTACAGTTACAATCAAAGCATGGGTTACAAACAGGCATACACAGTTCCAGCAGTTACCTTGTTGCGTCTGGCCACAGGGGGGCGCTGTACCCAGGTTTTCTAGGATCCTTCCCACAGATGTTTCCTACACGTGCCCCCAGCGAAAAGAACACTGGAAAATGGCCGAAGTAGGGTTATCAACTTGGACAAATCCAGGTCCCCTCCTACCTTCGTGACCTCAGAGGGAGCACTGCTCCACCCCTGGCTTGAGTTATGGACAATCCACAACATGGAATATGGGCCATAACTTTGCCTGGGAGCGTCGTAGGCGGACGCCAATGCTCTCATTGTGACAGTTATGAATTTAGCTACAGAACGAGGGGACTCATGACCTGTCTGCCAGTTCCCCATTGGCTGATATCACGCCTGGGGCATTTCCCAATGTCCTGCTCCCATAAAAAGGGTGTGCCGGCATCGTCCGCATGCGGAGACACCATTTTTATGGTTGCCATATTTATCGGAAATATGGCTTGCGAGATATGAACCATTTTTTACTGGAGTCGTTCTGTCTGGCTATTTCCATAGCCTTGCTAACTAGCTAGCAGCCCCCACTACAGGGTCACGGCAGGGAGTCATCCTGTGTCCATTGTCCCTAAGCCACCTAATTTCCATATCACAGGACATGGCCATGGAGGTGTAAGTGGAACACTGAGAACAAGAAGGGAGGGGGGCACTGCCAGGGAGTGATGAGGGATTATGACTGGAGTCATAATTCATCTTCATATCCCGGGATTTGCCTCACACCTCCCCCCTTTTGAGGGCGCTAGGGGGCAGCACACTCCGGTGTTCCCCCGTGCGCCCGTCCGCGACCTCTCCTTGTCGGGACAGCCCGTCTGCGTTACCGTGGTCACGGCCCCTTTTGTGGCGAATGGTGAAGTTGTATTGCTGGAGCGCAAGGCTCCATCGCAACAATCGCCCATTCGTCCCAGAGACGGTGTGCAACCAGCTGAGGGGATTGTGGTCCGTCTCCACGATGAAGTGGCGCCCGTATAGATAGGGTTGCAGACGCTGCAGGGCCCACACTATGGCCAGGCACTCCTTCTCCATCGTGGAATAGGCAACTTCCCTTGGTAACAGCTTCCTGCTCAGGTACAAGACCGGGTGCTCTTGGCTCGCAGAGTCCACCTGGCTGAGCACCGCACCGAGGCCGAAGTCACTGGCGTCGGTCTGTACTACAAACGGCCGCGTGAAGTCGGCTGCCTGTAGCACGGGCGGGCTGGACAGGGCGTCCTTTAGGGCCCGGAAGGCTGTCTCGCAGTCCATTGTCCAATCGACTGCAGAGGGCAGCTTCTTCTTGGTGAGGTCCGTCAAGGGCTTTGCCAGGCTACTATAGCATGGAACAAACCTCCTATAGTACCCAGCGGTCCCCAAGAAGGACATCACCTGCTTCTTGGTCCTGGGGGTGGGCCAGGATGCGATGGCTTCCACTTTCTCAGGCTCGGGCTTCAGTGTTCTCCCACCTACCCGGTGACCGAGGTACTGGACCTCGCTCATGGCCAGCTGACACTTTCCCGGCTTGATGGTCAAACCTGCCCGGTGGATCCGCCTGAGCACCTGTGCTAGATGCTCTAGGTGGTCCTCCCAGGTGGGACTGAAGACGGCAATGTCATCCAGGTACGCGGCCGCGTACCCTTCAAGTCCCTTGAGCAGGGTGTTGACCATCCGCTGGAAAGTGGCAGGGGCATTCCTCATCCCGAATGGCATCACCGTGGACTCGTACAGTCCAAATGGGGTAATAAAGGCAGAGCGTTCCCTGGCCTTGCGAGTCAGGGGGATCTGCCAATATCCCCGGCTCAGATCCATGATGGTCAGGTACTGAGCCCCGGCCAACTGATCGAGCAGGTCATCGATGCGTGGCATTGGGTACGCATCGGCGACCGTGACCGCATTGAGCCCCCTGTAGTCCACGCAGAACCGAGTGGTTCGGTCCTTCTTAGGGACGAGGACTACAGGCGAGGCCCAAGCGCTGTTGGATGCCTGGATCATCCCCAGCTTCAGCATCTCGTCAATCTCCTGGCGCATGTGTTGCTGCACCTCCAGGGAGACCCGATATGCTGAACGCCGGATCGGGGGATGATCCCCCGTGTCCACGTGATGGACAGCCAAGTCAGTCCTTCCGGGCTGGTTGGTAAACAACCCCCGGAAGGGGTGTAGGGTGGCCCACAGCTGGGACCGTTGGTCCTCCAAGAGCTGGTGGCCAACCTCCACATCCTCAATGGATCCGCCTGCCCTAACCTGGGCTAGCATATCCAAGAGGGTTTCCGCTTCTCCCTCCTCGGGCAGGTTGCACACGGGGAGCGCACATGCCTCCCGCTCATGATGTGCCTTCATCATGTTCACATGGAAGGGCTTCCGCCTTCCACGGGCAGGGTCCAGGGTGACCAGGTACGTTACAGGGTTGAGCTGCTGGTACACGAGGTATGGGCCTTCCCAGGCTGCCTGAAGCTTGTCCTGTGGTACGGGGACCAGTACCCACACCTTTTGACCCACTTGGTAGGTCCTCTCACAAGCGTTCTGGTCGTACCAACGCTTCTGATCGGCCTGGGCTTGAGCCATATTGTCGTGTACCAGTTGCGTCAAGGCCTGCATTTTGTCCCGGAAGCGCATGACATACTCGATAACCGACACTCCAGGGGTGGCCAAATCCCCTTCCCAAGCCTCTTTCACCAGAGCCAGGGGGCCCCGCACACGTCGCCCGTACAGGAGCTCAAACGGTGAGAATCCTGTTGAGGCCTGTGGAACCTCCCGGTAAGCAAATAACAGGTGTGGGAGATACCGCTCCCAGTCACGCCCATGGGAGTCGACCAACATCTTAAGCATCTGCTTTAAGGTGCCATTGAACCGCTCGCACAGGCCATTAGTCTGTGGATGGTACGGGCTGGCCACCAGATGTCGCACCTGGACTTGCTTACAGAGGGCCTCCATCAGCTGGGACATGAATTGGGTCCCCCGGTCAGTGAGCATTTCCTGGGGAAAACCCACTCGGGAGAAAATCTCCAGCAATGCGGTGGCCACCTTGTCAGCCCGAATGGACGACAAGGCCACTGCTTCTGGGTACCGGGTGGCATAGTCCACTACCGTCAGTATGAAGCGTTTCCCGGAGCTGCTGGGGATGGCCAGCGGGCCGACCAGATCCACAGCCACCCTCCTGAAAGGCTCATCGATGATTGGCAGAGATACCAGTGGGGCTTTGGGGCGTGGCCCCGCCTTCCCCACTCTCTGACAGGTTTCACACGAACGGCAGTAGGCAGCCACATCGGCCCCCATTTTTGGCCAGTAGAAATGCTGGTTTAGCCTGGCCTTGGTCTTAGCGATCCCTAGGTGTCCGGCCATCGGAATCTCATGTGCGATCCGCAACAACTCCGTCCGGAACGGATAGGGTACCACCAACTGTCGGTCCCTGGGCCACGCCTCCGGTGAACCCTGCTGGACCGTGGCCCGGTACAGCCGTCCTTGGTCCCAGACCACTCGCTCCGGGTCCGAGTCCGAGGGAGGCTGTGCCGCCTGCTCCTTAAGAGCTTTCAGGCTGTCGTCAGCTTCTAACGCTGCCTGAAACCCCTGACTAGATGTGGCCAGAATCGACGAGACTGTCACATCTTCAGTCAGTACCCCGGGACCTGTGTCCTGGCCTCCACCTGACTCGGCTGCCACTTGGTCAGAAGGGGAAGAGCTATCGGACCTCCGGGAGGCCCCTTGGCTTCCAGCACTCCCACTGCGGGTGACAGCGGCCACAGCCGCTGCGACCGTGGGTCGTGCCTGCTCCTCCTCCGTTCCTGACCAAGTCGCCGGTTCAGGCAGACCTACCTGGCTTCCTGATACCACGGTTGTGGGGGAACCATGCACCGAGATCTTACCTGGGAGCACTTCCGCTCCTGGACCGGCCCCAATCTCACCTGCCTGTTCCCCTCCTGCAGCAACAGAACCCCGCTGTGAAATCTCTGGGGACCCCACATATATAGATATAGATATATAAAAATATAGATATATAAAAATATAATATATATGAGAGATATATATATATAGATATATATTTGAGATATATATAGATATATATGAGAGATATATAGATATCTCTCTCATATAGATATAGATATATAGATAGATATATATAGATATAGACAGAGATATATATATATATATATATATATATATATATGTGTATATATTATATTTACACTCGTACATTACTCACAAAAGGTTGGGGATATTTGACTTTGGGGTGCAATTTCCGGATGATCCTGCAATCCCCTCTGACCATTACAGGTCACCTTCTCTCTGCTTTTGGATGCTCAGGTCCATCTATTCAATGTTTCAGGACTTTTTGCACAATTTGCTGTTCTCTAACAAGGAACTTAATGGCAAAATTCACATCAGGTTTTTGAGCCATAAATTTTGGGTTTCGATTTGAATTGGCATTAAACAGTCCTCCTTATTAAGACGGGTCACGTTTTTGAGATTGCGACACAGATGACACCTAATAATTGATCAGCAGGACCGCGCCATTGTGAGGCTTCAAGCAGGAGGTTCTCAGACAGAAGTGGCCACTGTGCTTTGTGTCAGAGTGTCACCATCAGGTTGTACAGAGATGCAGAGAGACTGGAAGAGTCACAGAAAGGCAGCGAAGTTGACGTCCTCTGGCGACATCCTACACTGATGGCGGCTTCATTGTGAACAATGCCATACAGGATGATGAATACCACACAACTCCAGGCACATATAAGGGAGGTAAGAAGTCCCCAAGTGTGTCGTTAGTCCATTCAAAACTATAAACATCAGCGTGTGCTAGATAATCCACAAAGTGCCTGACTACCCCACCAGGCACAGGCATAATCTATGCTGGACGAGGGACCAGTGGCCTCAGAGCTGGTCACTGATAAGTGGCTTCGCGCTGAGCAGAAATGATGGCCACCAACAATGTCGGAGATGTCACGTTGATCGCTGTGAATCAGTCAAGCCTTTGGTGGTGGGGTTATAGTGTGAGCCGGTGTGTCTGGTCAGTACAGAACAGCCCTACACTGTGTGACTGGTGCAGTGACACCCCCTACTACTGGAATAACCTAATTAATGCAGTCATTGTGCCTCTGCATGAACACCGACCTAACATCATCTTCATGGAGGACAATACTCAAGATCATCGAGGTCACATCATAGGAATCGGCTGCTGGAGACAGGGGGACCTCTAATGGAGCGGCTGCACTTTCTCCAGACCTGAATCCCATAGAAAACCTATGGAATCAGCTGAGTTGCCGTGTAGAGGCCGGAACTCTGTACCCCAGAACCTCAATGACCTGAGGCCGCCCTTCAAGAAGAGTGGGACGCCGGCCTCCACAGACAATAACTCCACTGGTGACCAGCAGGAGGCGTCGTCGTCAGCATTGCTGCTTCTACCTAAATGCCGAACGTATTGATAAAATATCACTGTAGATTTCCAATTTTGCCCGAAAGCCAAATATCCCAAAATTTTTTTGGGTAATGTGTGGCACTCTGAAGGGTGCTAACAATGTGTTTGTGTGTGTCAGACATATACACAGTCATGGACGAAAGTATTGGCACCCTTCAAATTGTGAAATATTTCTCCTAGAATATTACTACAATTACACGTTTTGTTATACATGTGTTTATTTCCTTTCCGTGTATTTGAGCGATTAAAAAAAGGAGAAAACAATGGCAAATTGGACATAATTTGACAGAAAACCTCCAAACTGGGCCTGACAAAATTGTCACCTTTCCAAAATTGTGGGTAAACAACTTTGTTTCCAGCGTGTGATACTTTTAGGACTCACCAGAGGCAAGTAACAGGTGTGGGCAATATGAACATCACACCTGAAACCAGATAAAAAGGGGAGAAGTTGTCTTTACATTGTCTGTGTGCCACCCTAAGCATGGAGAACAGAAAGAGGAGAAGAGAACTGTCTGAGGACTGGAGAACCAAAATTGTTAAAATGTATTAATCTCAAGGTTACAAGTCTATCTTCAGAGATCTTGATGTTCCTTTGTCCACGATGTACAACATAATCAAGACGTTTACAACCCATGGCACTGTAGCTAATCTACCTGCATGTGGGTGGCAGAGAAAAATTGATGAAAGGTTGTAACGCAGGATAGTCCAGATGGTGGATAAGCCCCAATCGGGGTCCAAAGAAATTCAAGCCGTCCTGCAGCTCAGGGGGCATCAGTGTCAGTGTGAACGATTTGTCCGCATCTGTATGTAATTAAATGCTATGGAGGAGACCCAGGAGGACCCCACTGCTGATACATAGACAGAAAAACACTACAGAGGAGACCCAGGAGGACCCCATTGCAAACACACAGAAAAAAGCCAAAATGTACATGAGTAACCAAAATCCTTCTGGGAAAGCGTCTTGTAAACAGATGAGTCCAAGGTAAGATCTTTTGGTAAAGCACATCATTCTACCGTTTAGCGAAAACTGAATGAGGCCTACAAAGAAAAAAACACAGCACCTACAGTCACACATGGTGGAGGCCAGAGATGTTTTGGATTGTTTTTCCGCCTCTGGCACTGGGGGCCTTGACTGTGTGCATGAAATCTGAAGATACCAAAGGATTTTGGGTGGCAATGTAGAGTCAGAAAGTTGGCTGTGCGTCGTAGGTCAGGGGTCTTCCAGCAGGAGAAAGACCCCAAACACTTCAAGAAGCCCCAGAAATGGATGGAAACAAAGTGCTGGAGAGTCCTGAAGTGGCAGCATTGACTCCTGTGGAGTGATCTGAAAAGAGGAGGAAGAAGCTGTGGACGGGTATAGGAAGCGGGAGAAACTCTTCATTTTCTGGGACAATTTGTAGGTGCCAACACTTTTTGGTCCTGACCTATATTTAGAAGGCACGGATGTAATTACCGGGCGTTTGATGGCGTCCGTCCCGTATACGAGGCGTCCCTCTGCGGGTAATGTATAATTATGTTGTACGCAGCATCTGATGTTGCCTCTTCCTCATAGAGCGGACATTTATGGGCCTCCTGGGACACTCTTCATAGTCTGAAGGTCTTGGCAATTAATTTGTGTTTCTGCTGCGGGGCAGGGGGAGTGTGAGATTAGGCCACAATCAGGCAGGATTAATCGATAGCTCTCATCTAATCTGCGCGCCACATCACCTCCGCACCGGCCGTCAATCAGGGAGGGGAAGGCCGCTCATCCGAATTACACCGCGTGGGAACTGCAAGTCTCAGCGGCAGCCTCCGCACGGCCAGAGCGTGGCATTGCGGCTTTTCAGATGTCTCTTGTGCCTGGCCGTAACTTGGAACAGATGTGACAGGTGTTCTGAGACTTGTAGTGCCTCGTCACACACTTTGCCTATGGCCATAGCGAGTGGTGAGCGCGTCCTCAGCTCACGGGATAGGCGGATTAAAATGAGGCCCGCGTGGACGCAGAACGCTGTTTGCGCAATAAAATGTGTCCCGATGAAGCGGCGCGGCCGGACGGAAAAACCAAACCGGAGCTTTGCATAAATGGAGTTTAGGGAAATAAGAGACTGAAACCTCCCGGGACCCAGGGCACGATGTGCGATGTCTGCAGCGTCCGCATGGATGTGAAGGGTTAATATTAGTGTCCCCTCGGGTATATTTGGGCATGTAAGGAATCGCACCGAGAAGTCCATATTGGTATAATGAAAGGTAGTAAGGCATGTGGGGGGCCCTGAGGTCGGAGTAGTATGGGGTCTTGTCTGCTAGTGGTGGTCCCCTCGGGGCCCTTGTCTTGTTGCAGTCTCCCTAGGAGTCTTGTCTGCTTGTTGCGGTCCCCCCCCCCCACGGGGGGCCCTTGTCTGCTTGTTGCGGTCCCCGCCCCCGGGGGGCCCTTGTCTGCTCGGTGCGGTCCCCCCCCGGGGGGGCCCTTGTCTGCTTGGTGCGGTCCCCCCCCCCCCGGGGGGGCCCTTGTCTGCTTGGTGCGGTCCCCCCACCCCCGGGGGGGCCCTTGTCTGCTTGGTGCGGTCCCCCCCCCCCGGGGGGGCCCTTGTCTGCTTGGTGCGGTCCCCCCACCCCCGGGGGGGCCCTTGTCTGCTTGGTGCGGTCCCCCCACCCCCGGGGGGGCCCTTGTCTGCTTGGTGCGGTCCCCCCACCCCCGGGGGGGCCCTTGTCTGCTTGGTGCGGTCCCCCCACCCCCGGGGGGGCCCTTGTCTGCTTGGTGCGGTCCCCCCACCCCCGGGGGGGCCCTTGTCTGCTTGGTGCGGTCCCCCCACCCCCGGGGGGGCCCTTGTCTGCTTGGTGCGGTCCCCCCCCCCGGGGGGCCCTTGTCTGCTTGGTGCGGTCCCCCCCCCCCCGGGGGGGCCCCTGTCTGCTTGGTGCGGTCCCCCCCCCCCGGGGGGCCCTTGTCTGCTTGTTGCGGTCCCCCCCCCCCCGGGGGGCCCTTGTCTGCTTGTTGCGGTCCCCCCCCCCCCGGGGGGCCCTTGTCTGCTTGTTGCGGTCCCCCCCCCCCGGGGGGCCCTTGTCTGCTTGTTGCGGTCCCGTCCCCCCCCCCCTTCCCGGGGCCCTCGTCTGCTCGTGCCCACCAGGTCTTCACTGCTTGTCGTTGTACCCCCCCCCATGTATCTGGTGCACATCTGTGTTTCCACGAAAGTAAGACCTTCCCTGGATATAAGCCCTCGCAGGATTTTTCAGCCTTTTTGGATTATGCTTATAAAATAAGCCCTAGTTGTGTACCATACTATAATGGTGTCCTGAAATAGAGGTTGTGCAACTTTTACTGGTGTACATTGCCCCGTTGTGTTTCTGTAAGACCGGAAGTTTATGCTCACATGCCGGCTGTCAATGAAAAATGAATATTCACCCCTTTCCCCGCCCACCCCTCTGTGCCGGAGTCAGTGATTGGAAGTTGTGTTAATTGTAAATGAATATTCATCCCGTTCCCCCGCACGTAATCACGCCCACCCCTCTGTGTTGGCATCAATGATTCAGACGAGGGTCGCATCACAATCCTCAGACTGGGTGGCGGCTCTCCTGACATGAGCGTGCCCGTGGCATAGGAATACACACATGCTCAGGTCAGGAGAGCCGCCGACCAGTTCGAGAATTGTGATGCCATCCTCAGGCAGTAATACGGTCCTCTGAATCATTGATGCGAACACGGGTGGGTGGGATTATGGGCTGGGGAAAGGGGGTGAATACTCATGAACCCAATCCCTGATGGCAGCATATAGGGATGGGTGGGGGAAGGGTGAATATTCATTTTTTTCATTGACCGGCGACCCAATCACTGACGCCGGCACAGAGGGGTGGGTGGGATTATGGGCGAGGGAAGGTGGTGAATATTCATTTTCCATTAATGAGCGACCCAATCACTGATTCTGGCACAGGGGTATGCAGGAGAGGAGGGTGAATATTAATTTCCATTAATGAGCGACCTAATCACGGACGCCGGCACAGAGGGGTGGGTGGGGGAAGGGGGTGAGTATTCATTTTCCATTAATGAGCGACCTAATCACTGACGCCGGCACAGAGGGGTGGGTGGGGGAAGGGGGTGAGTATTCATTTTCCATTAACAAACAACCCCATCACTAATGCCAGCACAGAGAGGTGTGGGATTATGGGTGGGGTAATGGAGTGAATATTCATTTTCCTTGATAGGTGACGCAATCCCTGACGCCAATACAAAATTCGATCCCCTCCAAATAAGTCCTAGCGCCTTTTTTGGACTCATTAATTATATAGGACCCTGTCTTATTTTTGGGGAACCACTCTGTCTTGGTGTCTGGGGTACATCTAGGTATCTAGCGTCTCTGTTGGACGCCTCTGTATCATTTGAGGACACTCCAGACACACTACGTTGGTATATACTATATACTAGTGATGTGGCAATGGACTCCATCCCTCACGTTGTACACGATCGGAGTCCAGCAATGGCCGCCGCCCTCCTAACATTAGTGTCTGGTTTGAAATGACCCTTTAAATCACATTCGGTGATTGCTTCTGCCTCCGTGCAATAAATTACCATGGCTGCCGGGCGGTGATGGATGCGGTGATCAATGCGGTTTGATTGTCACGTCCAGTTAACGTCCTCGTTCACGCAGTCCTCTTATATCGTCACTATATGTGTGTCTCTATGGCAGGTTATTTGGGAGCAGCGGGGCGTGCAGCGCGTGCGGACAGTCCATCCCGGCCAGCGAAATGGTGATGCGGGCACAGGGCAGCGTCTATCATCTGAAGGTAAGACTCTCGGGAAAGTCTTTAAAATGTAACATTTTTTTTTTTATTTTTTTTTTCGGTGCATCTGAAGACGAATTAAGTTGTACTTCCCCTTTAAGAAATGCATTGACTTCTATAGGAAGCTGCTGCAAATAATTTTCATATTTTTTTCTTTAGTGCTTCACATGTGCCACGTGTAGGAACAGACTGGTACCAGGAGACAGGTTCCACTACGTCAACGGCACCATCTTCTGTGAACACGACCGGCCCTCGGGGCTCCTTAACGGACACTTAAATCCCCTGCAGAATAACCCCCTTCAGAGTGGCCCCATGCTACCTGACCAGAAAGTAAGTGTAAGCTCTTGGGACGAGGCTCATTTATTTATATATATATATATATATATATATATATATATTTATACACAGGGCGTTTTTTCCTGACCAAAACCTGATCTGGTGGTTTTCTGCGTTTTTGGGATGGTTTTTGGCCAGTCTTTTGGTGCAGTTTTCTGTGAGGGCCAGGCCAAGTCCAGACCCGCAGGGGCTCAAGTACCCGAGTGCCGGGCCAGGATTGACCTGGATCCGGCACTCTGTTAATAAAAGAAGAAATAAAACAGGCTCGCTATCCTTTAACAGTCTCTGGCGTCGCTGTGCCTGCTTCCATGGCCGCTCATTAGCCTCATGCATATTCACGGCCTTTCCCGCCCACCGGCATCTGTGATTGGTTGCAGTCAGATATGCCCCCACGCTGAGTGACAGCGTCTCCCTGCAACCAATCATAGACCCGGTCTGCAGGTCTATCTTAAATATCCCTACAAAGATATGTTTCTACATATGTTTGTAGGGATATATATGGTTATTCTATAGCCCTATCCATTTATTAATATGGGGAATGCGGTGGTGCATTGATGCCATTGGGCACTGTGATCCATATCCCCCTGTATGACAAAACTTTGGTAGTAATGGATCTATCGTACAGTAAAATAAATAAAATTGGCGTGGGTTCCCCCCCCAATATTAGGATACCCTGCACAGATAAAGCCAACGACTACAGCCCCCAGCCCTGCGCTTATCTTACCTTGTGTATCAACAAACGGGACCCCATGTTGTTTTTCTTTTACAAAAAAGTGTGTGGTCTACCACAATTTTGCTACCCAGCCAATATAAAGCAGACAGCTGGGGGCTGGTATTCCCAGGCTGGGGAGGTCCATCTTTACTGGGCGTCCCCCAGCCTAAAAATAGCAGCCTGCAACCACCCAGAATTGTCACATCTGGCTCCATTCACATAGGCGGACAAAATCTTGCGCCTGAGCAGAGACATTGCCTCCCTGAGCAGGCACAATTCGCTCTACCCTATTGTGGACAGAGCCAAAAACATTGGTGCGCCTACGCGAGTCGACAAGTTCTCTGCGCAGGCACGAGATTTTGTCCGGTGATTTAGATGACGTCCACGGAGCTGGGCAAAATCTTGCTTCCGGTAATGGGAAGCAGAAAAGCCATGGCCAGCGCATGCGCATTTATATTTTGGCTTTGCGCACAATAGGGCAGAGCGAATGGCGCCTGCGTGAGCCGTCAATGACTCCGCGCAGACTCGAGATTTTGCCCATGACCTCTTCCCATCCTATGTTGCTTCATTGTCTGCCGTCTTGTGAGTGATGCATTTTGTGTGTTTTATCTGGTGCGTTGCGCGTTTCAGGTTTTGCGCTGAGCTTTCTCCTCTCCTCTCGTTGCAGGTTTGTTAGTGAGCGGGAGCTGCGTATCCTCTGTGCCTTCTGTTAATATTTCCTCGGAGACACATTGTTGACATATAGAAATTATCTATAAATATATATATATATATTATATACTCCTTCAAGTTTTTGCTTGTCTTCGTCTGGTGTTCGCACACATCCGGCTTCGTTCGTGGCGGCCGCGCCGGCTCCAAACCTGGAGGAGGATTAAGAAACTTGTAAATGACTTGTAAAAAGAGAATTATTTTGCAAAGCAACAGCCAGAAGACAATTTTTTTTTTTTTTTTTCTTTTTGGACTTGGGTGAATGTTAATTATGTATATAGGACTTGTAAATCCTCATGACATCACTGATGACATCACACACACGGACTCACCAATCAGAAAGCAAGTAAGAAGTCCTCACGTAAGAAGCCAAACCGTGGTCTTCACGTCACTGGATGGGGTCCTGGGAGCAGAGGAGGATGGGTTGGGTGTACGGCGATGGCACCACCCAACGGTTGCAATGAAAGGAAACAGTCAGCATGGAGCATTTTAATGGTTGATTGTATCTGAGCATGCTCAGTAAGATTCCAGTTGTTTATGGCGGACATCATCTTGCATGTACATGATCGGACTGTCCTAAGTCCCCCAGGACTTCTAGGTGATGCCCCCTATTAGTTCTCCTCCATAGGGTTCCTAAACCCTGACCAGTTCCCGAATACGGAAGCTAAGATGTCAGCTAATTGTATGGAAAACACCCCCACACATCTCAGCCAGAATGGTTCATCCCGACTTGGGTCACGCCCCCGCTTAGCTGATTTCCCCAAAAAAATCGTGATCACCCTCCACTTTTTAAGTGGTTGCGTACGGTTTGACATGTAGTCACACGTATGGCGGATGGTATAAAGTATAAATCGCACTCCAGTCTTACCGCCTTCACTCTGGTTGCACCCACTTGCCTTTGCTTCCTTACCCTGTACAGCACTGCGCACACTGTCAGCACTCTATAAATATTTTTGTATTTTCCAAATTGTTTTATTTATGGTGTTTTATGAAACTTTTTTTTTTTGTTGTCGAAAACGGCACCGTGGGAGGTGCGTCCAAAAGCGGATAGATAGGATTAAAAGAGAACTCAAAAAGCTGTCGCATGCCTCTGTCTCTTTATCCGGGGGGGAGGGGGGGTACAGCGGCTCCGAGAGGTTATTACTTGAGTCTTGTAACAGAACTGACACTTATTTGGGGAGGGGGTCGCTTAACTGGGGAAGGACAAACCTAAGTGGCAAGCTGGTCAAATGAAAAAAGGAAAAGACAAAACAAAACCCCCCCTCTGATCTCTGCCAGATTGGTTCAGCCCATTTTGAGTCACTCCCCCGCTTAACCGATTCTCAGTTTTTATATATATAAATGATTGGAGTACGGTTTGACGGTTCGTCGGATGGATTGTGGCCCCTCTATATAGTATCATTACAGCTATATTATGGCCTCCAACCCCCCCCCGGACTGTCTTTTTTTTTTTTTTTTTAACTGCAGACCCCTGTGATGCCATTAGTTCAGGTCATTAGGCGTGTAGCCAGGATCCGATGTACAAATCTAAAATTCCCCTTATTCTGAGGAATAATTAAGGGGCTTTCACTGACTGCACATTTCAAGGGGACCTCTGGTGGATAATTGTTTGGTTTTTTTGGTTTTTTTTTAATAAAGTTTATTGATGCACCCGGTGACAATCGACACAGGAACATTAAAGGAGCTGCATCAATAAACTTTATAAAAAGGACAAACTATCCACTGGAGGACCCCTTAACTATTCCTCAGAAAAAGGGGAATTTTAGGTTTTTACTTCTGATCCTGGCTACAAGCCTAATGACCTGCACTAACGGCATCACCGGAGTCTACAGCCGAAATCAGACTGGACTTGCACCCGGTGACAATCGACACAGGAACATTAAAGGAGCTGCAAGTCCAGTCTGATTTCGGCTGTAGACTCCGGTGATGCCGTTAGTGCAGGTCATTAGGTTTGTAGCCAGGATCAGAAGTAAAAACCTAAAATTCCCCTTTTTCTGAGGAATAGTTAAGGGGTCCTCCAGTGGATAGTTTGTCCTTTTTATAAATAAAGTTTATTGATGCAGCTCCTTTTAATGTTCCTGTGTCTTTGTTGCCGGGTGAAAGTCCGGCCTGATTACGGCTGTAAACCCCCTGTGATACTGTTAGTTCAGGTCATTAACTCAAGGCCAGGATCAGAAGTACAAACCTAAAATTACCCTTATTCTGAGTGCACTGTGACTGCACATTTAAAGGGGTCCTCCGGTGGATATTTTGTCCTTTTTATACATAGTTTATCGATGCAGCTCCTTTAATGTTCCTGTGTTGATTTGTTGCTGAGTGAAAGTCCGGCCTGATTACGGCTGTAGACAGCTTTTGATTCTGTTAGTTCAGGTCATTATGCTTGTTGTAGCCAGGGTCAGAAGTACAAACCTAAAATTACCCTTATTCTAAGGCGTAATTAAGGGGCTTTCACTGTCTGCACATTTAAAGGTCCTCTGGTGGCTATTTTGTCCTTTTATAGTTTGAGGCAGCTCCTTTAATGTTCCTATCTGAAAAAGTCTACATAGATCCAACCCGGACCGGAACATTGCCTGTTTTTGTTTCTGATTAGAAATTTAAATAACCGTTACTCTATTGGAATGTTAATTTTACAAACCGAATATTTAAAAAATGTTTCAATTTTCCCGACCTTCCGCCCAGAATTCCCTCCGGATGGAGCCGGTGCTGATGTTGCAGCATTTTTTGTTGCACCGTTGTCCCTCCCGCCGACCCCACCCCGAGGTGTAATGTAAATGCAAAATAACAAGACTGAAAAGTTTAATGGTTGAAGGGGGAATGCTTTGTGCATAAGTGACGGAAGGGGATTACAAAGGCCATTGGTGCACAATGAGGGGGGGTTTTTTTGTTTATAGATTGTATTACCCCAGCGTGCCTGTAGGGGAGCTGTAGAGACAGCGCACAGTTACTGCTCCTGACCAGATGTGATCAGCGGATCAATGTATCCAATGTGCGGGGGGTTAGGATGACCGCAGTGGAGGGCAATTCTGCTCGCCCCATCCTCTATACCCTGCAGGCACATTGTCGGGGCGCAGGGCCCGCCGCCATCCCACATCTGCATTCACCACGCAATCGCACATGACCCCAGTGATACTTCTGGGAAGTCACTGGCTGACCAAATCCGTAAACACCCCTTTAAAAAATAGCGTCCTCAGTTGAGTTTTTCTTAAAGGGATATCGCACAGGCAGCCAAATTTAATCTATTGCTCTGTTATCTACTAATTCGCACTGGTGAGAGGTTGATTGTAGTGTTCAATTGACTTAGGGCTGGTTCACACTAAGCAACAGCGACAACGAGGTCGCTGTTACGTCACCATTTTCTGTGACGTAACAGCGACCTTGTAAGTCGCGGTTATGATCGCTGCTTAGCTGTCAAACACAGCAGAAGCAGCGATCATAACCGCGAGAGCAGGGAGCCGCGCACACTTAGTGCTGGCTCCTTGCTCTCCTAGCTACAGTACACATCGGGTTAATTAACCCGATGTGTACTGCAGCTACATGTGCAGAGAGCCGGAGCCGGCAGCACAGGCAGCGTGAGAGCTGCGGAGGCTGGTAACTAAGGTAAATATCGGGTAACCACCTTGGTTACCCGATGTTTACCCTGGTTACAGCTTACCGCAGCTGCCAGACGCCGGCTCCTGCTCTCTGCTCGCTTAATTTCGTTGCTCTCTCGCTGTCACACACAGCGATCTGTGCGTCACAGCGGGAGAGCGACGACCAAAAAAACGAACCAGGGCTCTGTGTAACGAACAGCAGGGGCCAGATCGCTGCTCAGTGTCACACACAGCGAGATCGCTAATGAGGTCACTGTTGTGTCACCAAAACCGTGCCGTAGCAGCGATTTCGGTAGCGATCTCGCTATGTGTGAAGCACCCCTAAGTGTACTTTCCTAGCCCAAATCTTATTTTATATAGTGAGTGCAGCTCTGGAGTATAATACAGGAGGTAAATCTGGATTAGTAATGTGTATATACACAGTAACTGCACCAGCAGAATAGTGAGTGCAGCTCTGGAGGATAATGCAGGATGTAACTCAGGATTAGTGATGAGCGAGTACTAAAAAGCTCGGGTGCTCGAGGCTCGGGCCGAGCATCCCAAGATACTCGTGTACTCGGCCCGAGCACCGAGCCCAATGTTATCCTATGGGAGACCCGAGTATTTTTGTGAAATGACCACCGGCAGCATGGAGAAACCATAAAACTGTAAATTAAAAAAAAAAACGTGCGTGTGTGTGTAAGCGTGCATATATATATACACGCGGAGTGGAGTGCGGGAGGGGCCGTAGCCGAGCGGGGAAGTGTCGGGCTAAAGGCACGGTCACGCTGTGCGGGCCGGCCAATCACTGCAATTCCACAAGTAACAGGGCTGTGGCATTGCGGTCTGCCAGCCAATCCCTGCATAAGGGCTGGCTCTAAAAAGAGCGCCAACATGAAGACCACGAGTACAGCACGAGTATCGCGAGATTACTTGGTCCCCGCCGAGTAGCCCGAGTACAGTGATACTCGTGCGAGTACCGAGTAGTGACAAGCATACTCGCTCAACACTACTCAGGATCAATAATGTGTGTACATATTGATTTCCCCAGTTGATAGTGAGTGCAGCTCTGGAGTATAATACAGGAGCTAACTCAGGATCAGTAATGTAATGCATGTACACAGTGACTGCACCAGCAGAATAGTGAGTGCAGCTCTGGAGTGTAATACAGGAGGTAACTCCGGATCAGTAATGCATGTACACAGTGACTGCACCAGCAGAATAGTGAGTGCAGCTCTGGAGTATAATACAGGATGTAACTCAGGATCAGTAATGTATGTACACAGTGACTGCACCAACAGAATAGTGAGTGCAGCGCTGGGGGATAATGCAGGATCAGTAATGTATGTACACAGTGACTGTACCAGCAGAATAGTGAGTGCAGCTCTGGAGTATAATACAGGAGGTAACTCCGGATCAGTAATGTATGTACACAGTGACTGCACCAGCAGAATAGTGAGTGCAGCTCTTGAGCATAATACAGGAGGTAATTCAGGATCAGTAATGTATGTACACAGTGACTGCACCAACAGAATAGTGAGTGCAGCTCTGGAGTATAATACTGGAGGTAACTCAGGATCAGTAATGCAATGTATGTACAGAGTGACTGCACCAGCAGAATAGTGAGTGCAGCTCTGGAGTATAATACTGGAGGTATCTCCGGATCAGTAATGTATGTACACAGTGACTGCACCAGCAGAATAGTGAGTGCAGCTCTGGAGTATAATACAGGAGGTAACTCAGGATCAGTAATGTATGTCCACAGTGACTGCACCAGCAGAATAGTGAGTGCAGCTCTGGAGTATAATACAGGAGGTAACTCAGGATCAGTAATGTATGTACACAGTGACTGCACCAGCAGAATAGTGAGTGCAGCTCTGGAGTATAATACTGGAGCTATCTCCGGATCAGTAGTGTAATGTATGTACACAGTGACTGCACCAGCAGAATAGTGAGTGCAGCTCTGGAGTATAATACTGGAGCTATCTCCGGATCAGTAGTGTATGCAGTGACACAGATGTGAGTATACGGCGTATTTGGGCAGAGATCTTTCTGGGGGTCTTGGAGGAATCCGGCCTGACATCAGAATTCCGGTTTTCCCTTTTCCTCGGAGGCTGTGGAATGAGCTGCATTTTGCTGTAATTGCTTGTGTGCGGTAAGTGATGTCTGTGGGGCACAACACGGGTAGGTGTATGAATGGCGGCCCCCGGCCCTGCGCTCTGCGTCTGTGCTCGTTAATGGAGAGGTGTTCATTAGTGGGGATTAATGAGGCATTCATCTTTTTTGCAGCTCCGATTGTGGAGACTAATGAGCCTGTGCACCCTCGCTGGTTCCCAGCCGGAGCCCCCTGTCTGGCTGCCTGGCAGATGTTGGTGCACGGACCCTTTCAAGGGCTGCTCTGGAGGTTAAACCCTCATTACAAGCCCCAATGTCTGCTGGAGCCCCCTATACGGGGAAAGCAGCTTGGACATATACTTTGCTTTATAATTAACCCCTTGTGACGCATCCCTATGATCGTATGTACAAGCGCGTCTGATATAAGATATGCACTTACACAATAGCATATCATCATATGGGAGAAGCGAGCAATTATGCGTGCGGATCACTGGTGTATGGATTACTGGGGAGGGTGGGCTCAGCCTAGGAAGTGGTGGGAACAGGGGAGACGTCGCCGTCCCACATACTGTATTCCTATGGGAAATCCTATTGCATCAGAACATATGTGGTGCTAAGTTCACTTATAATGCGCTGCTCGCTTGTAAGAACCTATTCTTTGGTTGCTCATCTATAACATATAGATTATTCTGTGCTTTATTTCACCTTTTCTACATTATAAGCGTGCAGCAATCGCCCGTATACCTACACGAATATATAAATCCATCTATTGCTCGCTTATAATGAAGAGATCAGCCCGTGCGCTTGTATATAGTCCTATGTCTCGTGTCTGCTCACTTATCAGTCACAGTTTCCAATGATTGCTTTCTACTGATCAATATACTTCATGGTTATAATCTATACATCCCCGTGAATGTGTTCATATATTTTTATATATATATACACATACATATACATTATATATATATATATATATATATATATATATATATATATATCTTGCTTTTAGTGTATGCTTCCTTATAACACATATATATATCTCCTTGCTTGCTTACGATTAATATATTTTTCCCTGGTCCGTATTTACCTAATATACTGGACATCTGTTATTTAATTGCACACATGTATCAAAAAAAATATAGCCTTGGGTGATTGCTTATAATGAAAATATACACCTTTCCATTGCTTGCTCGCTTAATCTCCAGACTTCTCATCTGTCCATTGCTCGTTTATAACCTCCACACTTCTCCATTGCTTGCTCGCCTGCAAACTCCACACTTCTCCATTGCTTGCTCTCGCTTGCAACCTCCACACTTCTCCATTGCTTGCTTGCTTATAACCTCCACGCCTTTCCATTACTTGCTCGCTTATATGCTCCACATTCTTCCATTGCTTGCTCACTTATTACTTCCATATCGTTCTTATAACCTCCACACCTTTTAAATTGCTTGCTTATCCCCTCCACATCTTTACATTGCTTGCTCCCTTATCAGCTCCACACTTTGGTTGCTCGCTTGCAACCTCCACACTTCTATATTGCTAGCTTGATTATAACCTCACCTTTTCATTGCTTGCGCGCCTATAACCTTCACATTTCTCCATTGCTTGCTCGCTTTATACCCTCCACACTTTTCCATTGCTTGGTCGCTTATACTCTCCATGTTTCCATTGCTTGCTCGCTTATCACTTCCATATCTTTCCATGTCTTGCTTATAACCTCCACACCTTTTAAATTGCTTGCTCGCTTATAACCTGCACAGATATAAGCAAGAAAACACTAGAAAGATGTGAAATAAACGACCTAGTATAGACATAGGATTTAGATGTTAAAAGTGAGCAAGCACTGAAAAGATGCAGATGCCATAAGTGTAAAAGCAGTGGAAAGAAAGGCATGACAGACACATCTTTCCACAGCTTGCTCGCTTATAACATCCATATCCTTCTAGTGCTGGATTTTTATTTTATATTATAAGTAAGATGTTATAAGTACTGGAGAAATATAAATGTTATAAGTGAGCTAGCCCGAAAAATATTCAGATGTTATCATGAACAAGCACTGGAAAGATGTATGTTATACATATCTTTCCATCGCTTTTATGCTTATAACACCTGTATCTGGCCAGTACTTGCTCGCTTATAACCTCCACCCCTTTTCATTGCATGCTCGCTTACAACCTCTACACCACTCCACTGCTTGCTTGCTCTCTTATAACCACCACACCTTTCCATTGATTGCTCGTTTATAACCTCCACACTTTTCCATTGATTGCTCGCTTATAACCTCCACACCTTTCCATTGCTTGCTCGCTTATAACATCCTCTTTGGTGTTGAGCGAGTAGTTAACTATCCTTACTCGTTTTGCTGTTGGTGAGTACTGTCTGCAACTCGCATATTTGTTAAGAGTAGCTGGCGCAATGTAAGTCAATGGGAAATACTCGCTAAGTAGCGAGTAACCCAAAAGCCGTATTATATGCTACTCGCACGAATAGTATGGCTTTTGAGTTTCTCGCTACTTAGCGAGTATTTCCCATTGACTTACATTGCACCAGCTACTCGTAACGAATATGCGAGCTGTGGACCGTACTCGCTTACAGCACAGCGAGTATGACTAGTCAACACTCAATGCTAATCCTCTTCTTTCCATTGCTTGCTTATAACCACCATACCTTTCCATTGTGTGCACCCTTCTCTATTGCTTGCTTATAACCTCCACTCCTCTCCATTGCTTGCTTATCACCTCCACTCCTCTCCCTTGCTTGCTTATAACCTCCAGTCCTCTCCATTGATCGCTCGCTTATCACCTCCACACCTGTCCATTGCTTGCTCACTTCTAACATCAACCCCTCTCCAGTGCTTGCTTATAACCTCCACTCCTCTCCATTGATCGCTCGCTTATTACCTCCACACCTGTCCATTGCTTGCTTATATAACATCCTCATCTTTCCATTACTTGCTCACTTATATTCTCTTCTTTCTATTGCTTGCTCACTTATAACATCAACCCCCTTCATTGCTTGCTTATAACATCCTCTACTTTCCATTGCTTGCTTATAATCTCTACACATTTTCATTGCTTGCTCGCTTATCACCTCCATCTCTCGCCATTGTTTGCTCGCTTATAACATACATGTCATCTCACTGCTTGCATAAAACATCAGATCTTCATTGTGCTTGCTTATAAAAAGGGAAAACTGATGGAGATCCCCTTTAAGAAAGGGCAAATACCTCTAAACCTTGAAGGGACAAGGCTGTGACAACTGTAAAAGCTAGATTGTCAATAATAAAAATTGAATTAAATATTTGTCTAGACATCCAAGCCAATATACAGAAGACCCTAAACTGAGACCACCCACCGCTGCAGCTGGACGCACTTGAAATCCAAAATCTGACTTAACAGCTCTTGTTTCGGGCACCTGCGGGTATAACCCTCTGTATCAGGATGCGGTGATCCCGCTGTCCTCCGCCCTTGGTCCTATCCAGATAGGATACTGAAGGCCTGAAATGCATCTGCTGCATCCTGCTCTGCGAGTCCGAGCCGCGTCACATGATCCAAACCACTTTTTTTTGCAAATTTTTTGAGTTTTGTTACTTTGTAGTGTAAATATTTTGTGCTGTTTTGGAACGTAACTATTGGGCATGAGACCGGGGGGCTGTGAGCGGATCGAACGGACCGGGAAATGGTGGGATTAAATAATGGGAAAGTTACAAAGTTTCCGGTAAGATTGAAGCCGCGGCTTTCCTTCCACGTCTGCTCGTCCCGTCTGGATATTTGCTCCGGCGTTGCATTGGTTACGCTCAGTGAGGTCATGCATTACAGTAAGTGGGCCGTCATGGCCCCCGTATATCATATAAATGTCAGAAATTAATTACAAGAGTTCAGAAAGTGCACGACAAAAGGCAGACGCCACCGCGGTGATTCGGAAGAGGAAGATTTCACTCCAAGATCTATCGCAGCCCTGGAAGACGTGGGCATTAAATGTCTTACAGGAACTGTTGTGTTACCCGGATTTAAAGGGACCTGCAGAGCGTGGAGGCGGCAAATCAGTGACGACCGTGCCCAATGGAGTGGAAAGAAAGAAATCGCTGACATATTCGTCGTCCAGGATGATCAGCAAGAAATCCCAGATCATATTTAATGATTGGTGAAGAATCCTGAATCAGATCGAATGATCGGTGAGGAATCCGTGATCAGATCAAATGATCAGTGAGGAATCCGTGATCAGATCGAATGATCAGTGAGGAATCCGTGATCAGACAGATCGAATGATCTGTGAGGAATCCTGAATCAGATCGAATGATCGGGGAGGAATTCGTGATCACGTCGAACGATTGGTGAGAAATCTGTGATCAGATCGAATAATCGGTGAGAAATCCGTGATCAGATTGAATGATCGATGAGGAATCCGTGATCAGATTGAATGATCGATGAGGAATCCGTGATCAGATCGAATGAGCAGTGAGGAATCCGTGATCAGCTCGAATGATCGGTGAGGAATCCGTGATCAGATCGAATGATCGGTGAGGAATCCGTGATCAGATCGAATGATCGGTGAGGAATCCGTGATCAGACAGATCGAATGATCGACTAGGAATCCTAGATCAGATAGAATAATCGGCTGGAGATCCGTGATCAGATCGAATGATCTATGAGAAATCAGTGATCAGATTGAATGATTGGTTAAAAATCTCAGATCAGATCGAATGATCGGCTAGAGATTTGTGATTAGATCAAATGATTGATGAGAAATCTTAGATCAGATTAAGTGATCAGCTAGGAATCCTAGGATCAGATGATCACCTGGAGATCAGTGATCAGATTGAGTAATAGGTGTGAAATCATAGATCAGATTGAATAAATGGCTAGGAATCCTAGGATTGAATGATCAGCTGGAGATCCGTAATCAGATCGAATTATCAGGGAGAAGGCCAAGATCAGATTGCATAATCAGCTAGGAATCCTTGATCAGATCGCTTGATTGGCTAGGAATCCTTGATCACATCGAATCAGCTAGGAATCCTTGATCAGATCGCAAGATCGACTAGTAATCCTTGATCAGATTGCCTGATCGGCTAGGAATCCTTAATCAGATTGCCTGATCAGCTAGGAATCCTTAATCAGATTGACTGATCGGCTAGGAATCCTTGATCACATTGACTGATCGGCTAGGAATCCTTGATCACATTGAATGATCGACTAGGAATCCTTGATCATATCGTCTGATCGGCTACTAATCCTTGATCAGATTGCCTGATCGGCTAGGAATCCTTGATCAGATCACATGATCGACTAGTAATACTTGATCAGATCGAATGATCAATTATGAATCCTTGATCAGATCACATGATCAGCTAGTAATCATTGATCAGATTGCTTGATCGGCTAGTAATCATTGATCAGATTGCTTGATCGGCTAGTAATCCTTGATCACGTTGAATGATCGGCTAGTAATCCTTGATCAGATCACATGATCGTCTAGGAATCCTTGATCATGTTGAATGATCGGCTAGAAATCCTTGATCACGTTGAATGATCGGCTAGTAATCCTTGATCAGATCACATGATCGGCTAGTAATCCCTGATCAGATCACATGATCGGCTAGTAATCCTTGATCAGATCACATGATCGGCTAGTAATCCCTGATCAGATCACATGATCGGCTAGTAATCCCTGATCAGATCACATGATCGGCTAGTAATCCTTGATCACGTTGAATGATCGGCTAGAAATCCTTGATCACGTTGAATGATCGGTTAGGAATCCTTGATCACATCGAATGATCGACTAGTAATACTTGATCAGATCGAATGATCAATTATGAATCCTTGATCAGATCACATGATCGGCTAGTAATCCTTGATCACGTTGACTGATGTGCCTTGAAGTCCATAGTGACGCTTTGTCCTTGGGGGTTGGCAATAAATATTTTTTTTTTTCCGTAAACCGTCCATTCCTATTGTTTCGCTGCAGATGAGCGGTGATGTTGGCCGCTTATCTCCTCCATCTTAAAAAAAAAAAGCAGGTTAACCCTACAGAGACTGACATTTGCAGCAGAATAGGGTTTTTTTTCCCACCCTAAATGACCTTAACAGGCAGGGTTAACCCCTCGTCGTCCGCCGCCGGCTCGCCGCCTGCCCTGGCATCTGCGGGGTTAATATCCGCCGCTCGTCTGTGTGAGGAGGGAGACGACAGCTTAAATCAAAAAGCTTCAGGGTATGAAAAAAAATTCCCCTCTCACCCAATCAGAGCCTCGTGAATAATTAAACTGATCAGCGTAATTAGCTTAATTAAGTTAATTTGACTACGGGACACGGCCATATGGCGCGGAGGAAACAAAAGAGGGAAACTAATTAAAAGTAAAATAATGCGGATTTTAATTAACTCGATCCCCAGACATCAGCAGATCCGGGCCCAGGCCCCAGTGTAGTAATTAAAAAGCGCGGTTTCACCGGTAACATTTCTAAATCCACCCCAACCCCTCCCCCACCCCCGAATCTGCAATCCCCCCCCCCCCCCCGCCGCAGACGAGAACTAATTAAAACTGTAAATGAATTAGCTGCGTTGTATTTTTGGAAGAGGATTTGTGATTAGAGCCGCGCTCTCCTCTACTAAAGATGTCTCTCGCCCTCCTCAAGAAACATCTGAATTATGCCCGAATAATAGAGATCACGGAAAGAAGCCTCCTGTATTATACTCCAGAGCTGCACTCACTATTCTGCTGGTGCAGTCACTGTGTACATACATTACTGATCCTGAGCTACCTCCTGTATTATACTCCAGAGCTGCACTCACTATTCTGCTGGTGCAGTCACTGTGTACATACATTACATTACTGATCCTGAGTTACCTCCTGTATTATACTCCAGAGCTGCACTCACTATTCTGCTGGTGTAGTCACTGTGTACATACATTACATTACTGATCCTGAGTTACCTCCTGTATTATACTCCAGAGCTGCACTCACTATTCTGCTGGTGCAGTCACTGTGTACATACATTACATTACTGATCCTGAGTTACCTCCTGTATTATACTCCAGAGCTGCGCTCACTATTCTGCTGGTGCAGTCACTGTGTCCATACATTACTAATCATGAGTTACCTCCTGTATTATATTCCAGAGCTGTACTCACTATTCTGCTGGTGCAGTCACTGTGTACATACATTACATTACTGATCCTGAGTTACCTCCTGTATTATACTCCAGAGCTGCCCTCACTATTCTGCTGGTGCAGTCACTGTGTACATACATTACATTACTGATCCTGAGTTACCCCCTGTATTATACTCCAGAGCTGCACTCACTATTCTGCTGGTGCAGTCACTGTGTACATACATTACTGATCCTGAGTTACCCCCTGTATTATACTTCAGAGCTGTGCTCACTATTCTGCTGGTGCAGTCACTGTGTACATACATTACTGATCCTGAGTTACCTCCTGTATTATACTCCAGAGCTGCACTCACTATTCTGCTGGTGCAGTCACTGTGTACATACATTACATTACTGATCCTGAGTTACCTCCTGTATTGTACTCCAGAGCTGCAATCACTATTTTGCTGGTGCAGTCACTGTGTACATGCATTACTGATCCTGAGTTACCCCCTGTATTATACTTCAGAGCTGCGCTCACTATTCTGCTGGTGCAGTCACTGTGTACATACATTACATTACTGATCCTCAGTTACCTCCTGTATTATACTCCAGAGCTGCACTCAGTATTCTGCTGGTGCAGTCACTGTGTACATACATTACTGATCCTGAGTTACCCCCTGTATTATACTCCAGAGCTGCACTCACTATTTTGCTGGTGCAATCACTGTGTACATACATTACATTACTGATCCTGAGTTACCTCCTGTATTATACTCCAGAGCTGCACTCACTATTCTGTTGATGTGGTCATTGTGTAGATATATTGCGTTACTTACCCTGAAACTGTAGGCATTGGGAACCTTGCATAATAATGAATGCAGCTGTGAAGTATAATACAGGAATACCTTTTAGCGCTAGGATTCTATCATTTATACTTTTGCTCCTTAAAGGGGATCTCCCTAAAAGTTAATTTTAAGGTTCATTTTTATCAATAGATCCGGGAATAATAATTTCCACAATTGGACGTTATATATAATGTCCCTGTCCTGAGATAATCGTGTATATGTGCCCTGCTGTGTACTGTGTAATGGCTGTGTCTGACCATACCACATCTCCTGGTAACACTGGATGGTGCTCGCTCCTCGGGTTTCGGCCCTTAGGCAGTCGCCCATCTTGCCGCCTCCTGACCCGAATATACCCAGTGCCCGGTATAACACTATAATACATATAATACCGCCATCTAGCAGCTCTGCAGCCACTGTAGGGTTAATCTGCCACGCTTCAAAGGATGGACCAAAGCGAGGTGCCCGCTCCTAATCAGATATGCAAATTGCAGACTTGTCAGCGCAAATATACGGTTTAATTAAAAGCCCCATTTTCAAAGACAAGTGAAGAAGGAATTGGAAATGAGCAGGAGCCGCGGAGACTGGGGGCTCGGCCCACACCGCCGAGACAAAGGGCCCGAATAAGGGGCGGCCCGTCACATGTCACCCGCCTGACGGGAGGACGCCATCTTGGATTCTCAGCACAGAGAGTAATGCTGCAAAACACAGAAAGGATGCAGAAGACGCTCCATTGTGCCCAAATGCTGGGAGTATAAACTTCTGTTTTAGCGTAATGATGTCCCCACAGTACATTCCCCCCACACACAGTATAATGTCCCCACAGTACATTCCCCCCACACACAGTATGATGTCCCCACAGTACATTCCCCCCACACACAGTATGATGTCCCCACAGTACATTCCCCCCACACAGTATGATGTCCCCACAGTACATTCCCCCACACACAGTATGATATCCCCACAGTACATTCCCCCCCACACACAGTATGATATCCCCACAGCACATTCCCCCCACACACAGTATAATGTCCCCACAGTACATTCCCCCCACACACAGTATAATGTCCCCACAGTACATTCCCCCCACACACAGTATAATGTCCCCACAGTACATTCCCCCCACACACAGTATGATGTCCCCACAGTACATTCCCCCCACACACAGTATGATGTCCCCACAGTACATTCCCCCCACACAGTATGATGTCCCCACAGTACATTCCCCCACACACAGTATGATATCCCCACAGTACATTCCCCCACACACAGTATGATATCCCCACAGTACATTCCCCCCCCCACACACAGTATAATGTCCCCACAGTACATTCCCCCACACACAGTATAATGTCCCCACAGTACATTCCCCCCATACACAGTATAATGTCCCCACAGTACATTCCCCCATACACAGTATAATGTCCCCACAGTACATTCCCCCCCCACACACAGTATAATGTCCCCACAGTACATTCCCCCACACACAGTATAATGTCCCCACAGTACATTCCCCCCACACACAGTATAATGTCCCCACAGTACATTCCCCCATACACAGTATAATGTCCCCACAGTACATTCCCCCCCCACACACAGTATAATGTCCCCACAGTACATTCCCCCACACACAGTATAATGTCCCCACAGTACATTCCCCCCATACACAGTATAATGTCCCCACAGTACATTCCCCCCACACACAGTATGATGTCCCCACAGTACATTCCCACACACACAGTATGATGTCCCCACAGTACATTCCCCCCCCCACACACAGTATAATGTCCCCACAGTACATTCCCCCCACACACAGTATAATGTCCCCACAGTACATCCCCCCCCACACACAGTATAATGTCCCCACAGTACATTCCCCCCACACACAGTATAATGTCCCCACAGTACATCCCCCCCCCACACACAGTATAATGTCCCCACAGTACATTCCCCCCACACACAGTATGATGTCCTCACAGTACATTCCCCCCGCACACAGTGTGATGTCCTCACAGTACATTGCCCCACACACAGTATAATGTCCCCACAGTACATTCCCCCACACACAGTATAATGTCCCCACAGTACATTCCCCCACACACAGTATAATGTCCCCACAGTACATTCCCCCACACACAGTATAATGTCCCCACAGTACATTCCCCCACACACAGTATAATGTCCCCACAGTACATTCCCCCCCACACAGTATAATGTCCCCACAGTACATTCCCCCACACACAGTATGATGTCCTCACAGTACATTCCCCCCACACACAGTATGATGTCCTCACAGTACATTCCCCCCGCACACAGTATAATTTCCCCACAGTACATTCCCCCCACACACAGTATAATGTCCCCACAGTACATCCCCCCCCACACACAGTATAATGTCCCCACAGTACATTCCCCCCACACACAGTATGATGTCCTCACAGTACATTCCCCCCGCACACAGTATAATTTCCCCACAGTACATTGCCCCCACACACAGTATAATGTCCCCACAGTACATCCCCCCCCCCCACACAGTATAATGTCCCCACAGTACATTCCCCCCACACACAGTATGATGTCCTCACAGTACATTCCCCCCGCACACAGTATAATGTCCCCACAGTACATTCCCCCCACACATTATGATGTCCCCACAGTACATCCCCCCCCACACAGTATGATGTCCCCACAGTACATTCCCCCGCACACAGTATGATGTCCTCACAGTACATTCCCCCACACACAGTATGATGTCCCCACAGTACATTCCCCCCGCACAGTATGATGTCCTCACAGTACATTCCCCCCGCACACAGTATGATGTCCTCACAGTACATTCCCCCCACACAGTATGATGTCCCCACAGTACATCCCCCCCCACACAGTATAATGTCCCCACAGTACATTCCCCCCACACACAGTATGATGTCCCCACAGTACATTCCCCCCACACACAGTATGATGTCCCCACAGTACATTCCCCCCACACACAGTATAATGTCCCCACAGTACATTCCCCCCACACACACACACACAGTATAATGTCCCCACAGTACATTCCCCCCACACACACAGTATAATGTCCCCACAGTACATTCCCCCCACACACAGTATGATGTCCTCACAGTACATTCCCCCCGCACACAGTATAATTTCCCCACAGTACATTCCCCCCACACACAGTATAATGTCCCCACAGTACATCCCCCCCCCACACAGTATAATGTCCCCACAGTACATTCCCCCCACACACAGTATGATGTCCTCACAGTACATTCCCCCCGCACACAGTATAATGTCCCCACAGTACATTCCCCCCACACATTATGATGTCCCCACAGTACATCCCCCCCCCCCCACACAGTATGATGTCCCCACAGTACATTCCCCCGCACACAGTATGATGTCCTCACAGTACATTCCCCCACACACAGTATGATGTCCCCACAGTACATTCCCCCACACAGTATGATGTCCTCACAGTACATTCCCCCCGCACACAGTATGATGTCCTCACAGTACATTCCCCCCACACAGTATGATGTCCCCACAGTACATTCCCCCCACACAGTATGATGTCCCCACAGTACATCCCCCCACACAGTATAATGTCCCCACAGTACATTCCCCCCACACACAGTATGATGTCCCCACAGTACATTCCCCCCACACACAGTATGATGTCCCCACAGTACATTCCCCCCACACACAGTATAATGTCCCCACAGTACATTCCCCCCACACACACACAGTATAATGTCCCCACAGTACATTCCCCCCACACACACAGTATAATGTCCTTACAGTACATTCCCCCACACACAGTATGATGTCCCCACAGTACATTCCCCCCACACACTGTATGATGTCCTCACAGTACATTCCCCCCCCCACACAGTATGATGTCCCCACAGTACATTCCCCCCACACACAGTATGATGTCCCCACAGTACATTCCCCCCACACACAGTATGATGTCCCCACAGTACATTCCCCCCACACACAGTATGATGTCCTCACAGTACATTCCCCCACACACAGTATGATGTCCTCACAGTACATTCCCCCACACACAGTATAATGTCCTCACAGTATGATGTTCTCACAGTACATTCCCCCCGCACACAGTATGATGTCCCCACAGTACATTCCCCCCACACACAGTATGATGTCCTCACAGTACATTCCCCACACACACAGTATAATGTCCTCACAGTATGATGTCCTCACAGTACATTCCCCCAAACCCACACACAGTGTGATGTCCTCACAGTACATTCCCCCACACACAGTATGATGTCCTCACAGTACATTTCTCACACACAGTATGATGTCCCTACAGTACATTCACACCACACACAGTATGATGTCCCCACAGTGCATTCCCCCACACATAGTATGATGTCCCCACAGTACATTCCCCCGCACACAGTATGATGTCCCCACAGTACATTCCCCCCCCCACAGTATGATGTCCCCACACACAGTATGATGTCCTCACAGTACATTCCCCCCACACACAGTATGATGTCCTCACAGTACATTCCACCCACACAGTATGATATCCCCACAGTACCCCCCCCACACAGTATGATGTCCCCACAGTACATTCCCCCGCACACAGTATGATGTCCTCACAGTACATTCCCCCACACACAGTATGATGTCCCCACAGTACATTCACACCACACACAGTATGATGTCCCCACAGTACATTCCCCCACACACAGTATGATGTCCCCACAGTACATTCCCCCCACACAGTATGATGTCCCCACAGTACATTCCCCCCACACAGTATGATGTCCCCACAGTACATTCACACCACACACAGTATGATGTCCTCACAGTACATTCCCCCACACACAGTATGATGTCCCCACAGTACATTCCCCCCACACACAGTATGATGTCCCCACAGTACATTCCCCCCACACACAGTATAATGTCCCCACAGTACATTCCCCCCACACACACACAGTATAATGTCCCCACAGTACATTCCCCCCACACACACAGTATAATGTCCTCACAGTACATTCCCCCACACACAGTATGATGTCCCCACAGTACATTCCCCCCACACACTGTATGATGTCCTCACAGTACATTCCCCCCCCACACAGTATGATGTCCCCACAGTACATTCCCCCCACACACAGTATGATGTCCCCACAGTACATTCCCCCCACACACAGTATGATGTCCCCACAGTACATTCCCCCCACACACAGTATGATGTCCTCACAGTACATTCCCCCACACACAGTATGATGTCTCCACAGTACATTCCCCCACACACAGTATGATGTCCTCACAGTACATTCCCCCACACACAGTATAATGTCCTCACAGTATGATGTTCTCACAGTACATTCCCCCCGCACACAGTATGATGTCCCCACAGTACATTCCCCCCACACACAGTATGATGTCCTCACAGTACATTCCCCACACACACAGTATAATGTCCTCACAGTATGATGTCCTCACAGTACATTCCCCCAAACCCACACACAGTGTGATGTCCTCACAGTACATTCCCCCACACACAGTATGATGTCCTCACAGTACATTTCTCACACACACAGTATGATGTCCCTACAGTACATTCACACCACACACAGTATGATGTCCCCACAGTGCATTCCCCCACACATAGTATGATGTCCCCACAGTACATTCCCCCGCACACAGTATGATGTCCCCACAGTACATTCCCCCCCCCCACAGTATGATGTCCCCACACACAGTATGATGTCCTCACAGTACATTCCCCCCACACACAGTATGATGTCCTCACAGTACATTCCACCCACACAGTATGATATCCCCACAGTACCCCCCCCCACACAGTATGATGTCCCCACAGTACATTCCCCCGCACACAGTATGATGTCCTCACAGTACATTCCCCCACACACAGTATGATGTCCCCACAGTACATTCACACCACACACAGTATGATGTCCCCACAGTACATTCCCCCACACACAGTATGATGTCCCCACAGTACATTCCCCCCACACAGTATGATGTCCCCACAGTACATTCCCCCCACACAGTATGATGTCCCCACAGTACATTCACACCACACACAGTATGATGTCCTCACAGTACATTCCCCCACACACAGTATGATGTCTCCACAGTACATTCCCCCACACACAGTATGATGTCCTCACAGTACATTCCCCCACACACAGTATAATGTCCTCACAGTATGATGTTCTCACAGTACATTCCCCCCGCACACAGTATGATGTCCCCACAGTACATTCCCCCCACACACAGTATGATGTCCTCACAGTACATTCCCCACACACACAGTATAATGTCCTCACAGTATGATGTCCCCACAGTACATTCACACCACACACAGTATGATGTCCCCACAGTACATTCCCCCACACACAGTATGATGTCCCCACAGTACATTCCCCCCACACAGTATGATGTCCCCACAGTACATTCCCCCCACACAGTATGATGTCCCCACAGTACATTCACACCACACACAGTATGATGTCCCCACAGTACATTCCCCCGCACACAGTATGATGTCCTCACAGTACATTCCCCCACACACAGTATAATGTCCCCACAGTACATTCCCCACACACAGTATGATGTCCCCACAGTACATTCCCCCCGCACACAGTATGATGTCCTCACAGTACATTCCCCCCGCACACAGTATGATGTCCTCACAGTACATTCCCCCACACACAGTATGATGTCCCCACAGTACATTCCCCCCACACAGTATGATGTCCTCACAGTACATTCCCCCCGCACACAGTATGATGTCCTCACAGTACATTCCCCCCACACAGTATGATGTCCCCACAGTACATTCCCCCCACACACAGTATGATGTCCCCACAGTACATTCCCCCCACACAGTATGATGTCCCCACAGTACATTCCCCCACACACAGTATGATGTCCCCACAGTACATTCCCCCCACACAGTATGATGTCCCCACAGTACATTCCCCCCACACAGTATGATGTCCCCACAGTACATTCACACCACACACAGTATGATGTCCCCACAGTACATTCCCCCGCACACAGTATGATGTCCTCACAGTACATTCCCCCCACACAGTATGATGTCCTCACAGTACATTCCCCCCACACAGTATGATGTCCCCACAGTACATTCCCCCCCACACAGTATGATGTCCCCACAGTACTTCCCCCCCCACACAGTATGATGTCCCCACAGTACTTCCTCCCCACACACAGTATGATTTCCTCACAGTACATTCCCCCAGACAACCATACCCGTTGACTCTGTTGCCTGCTCCTCTGCTTTCTCCTGTGTAGTCACATAATCTCAAGGTCCTTAAGTTCCAAAATGGACAGAATGCTATGGAGATAGACGCAATTTCAAGATACAGTTTTCCCTCACTACTAGGCCCCAATGCAAAATTTGTAACCAGGCAACCAATATTGAAGTCCTATTATGTAGCAGGGGGTCCTGAATGTACCTACTACTTTTGCACCTCCCTAAAGTTGCCCCCTGAAGTTGTATACCAACATGTAAATTGCCAAAATTGGGAAATTTAGGCCCACCCTCCTGTATAGGCCTAAAAAGGACAACGTTTGGGTGGCTTGGCATAAACTCCATTCCCTTTGCGGATCATTTTTTGGAAATATCCCACCCAAATATGACAATATTCTTCCCCCCATACACAATGTGGTCCTGCCGCCATCACTGACGGGAATCAGCCATTTGTGGATGGGGTTTGTGTAAACTTCACCCCTTTCGAGTCTGGATTGTCCCCAAATAATCACATATGGGACATTTGGCTAATAAGCAAGATGGACCATGGACATCTATGGGGTCCTACAATGTTGACTATACCGGGCCCAGATATTCCAAACCTACACTGACACATTGCAACAAACTAGACCTGTGGCCAGCAGAATTGGTAACTCAAAGCCTGTACCGGCCCTTTAAATCAGCGCGGTTTGAGCGTGTTTTTCGTGTCCCGCTCTGTAGGGATGTATGGTATCTCTTACTTATCGCCTTCGCCTGGAAAGTGCAGGATGTCTGGTCCTGGGGTTCCTCCAGGAGATTACGCCGCTCCAGGGGCCCCGCTGCTCCTGATATCTCATGTCTGTACATTGTCCCCTGGAGGGACCGCCATGCGTCACGTCATGACATCACCGCCCGCCGCTATCTGGCACCATGAACCAAAGGACCATTGTTCCTGCGCTATCAGCGCGATAGGCGGCAGCGGGGCCGGGTCACTAAACATATAGGGGGGTTATATTATATAATGCTAGAACATTATACCGCATGATTATATCACACACATCCCTGGGAGCTCCGGCCCACCTCCGCCGCCATCTTTTGAGGCCTGAGTGGCAGTTTTCACTGCAGTTCTGGAATTCTATTCATTAGGCACAGAATGAATAGATCTATAGGGAGAAGTATACATGTATATATCCTCCTGGAATATCTGCAGCAGAGGATGGGAGGATTGCCGCTGTAATTATCGGCCTCATCACAAACAAATCCTGGCTCCGATCCCAGCATCGCTATATATAGATTATATATTACAGCTCCGCACTGGCGATGCCACTCACCACATACATTACTGTCTATGTATCTGTCATTCCAGTATCTAATCCCATCCTGTGTGATACCAGCTGCTCAGCAATGTATCTAATCCCATCATGTGTGATACCAGCTGCTGAGCAATGTATCTAATCCCATCATGTGTGATACTGTCAGCTGAGCAATGTATCTAATCAGATCATGTGTGATACCAGCTGCTGAGCAATGTATCTAATCCCATCATGTGTGATACCAGCTGCTGAGCAATGTATCTAATCCCATCATGTGTGATACCAGCTGCTGGGCAAGGTATCTAATCAGATCATGTGTGATACCAGCTGCTCAGCAATGTATCTAATCCCATCATGTGTGATACCAGCTGCTGGGCAAGGTATCTAATCAGATCATGTGTGATACCAGCTGCTGAGCAATGTATCTAATCAGATCATGTGTGATACCAGCTGCTCAGCAATGTATCTAATCCCATCATGTGTGATACCAGCTGCTGAGCAATGTATCTAATCCCATCATGTGTGATACCAGCTGCTGAGCTATGTATCTAATCCCATCCTGTGTGATACTGTCTGCTGAGCAATGTATCTAATCCCATCAGGTGTGATACCGTCTGCTGAGCAATGTATCTAATCAGATCATGTGTGATACCAGCTGCTGAGCAATGTATCTAATCCCATCCTGTGTGATACCAGCTGCTGAGCAATGTATCTAATCAGATCATGTGTGATACCAGCTGCTGAGCAATGTATCTAATCAGATCATGTGTGATACCGTCTGCTGAGCAATGTATCTAATCCCATCATGTGTGATACCGTCTGCTGAGCAATGTATCTAATCCCATCATGTGTGATACCAGCTGCTGAGCAATGTATCTAATCCCATCATGTGTGATATCAGCTGCTGAGCAATGTATCTAATCCCATCATGTGTGATACTGTCTGCTGAGCAATGTATCTAATCCCATCATGTGTGATACCGTCTGCTGAGCAATGTATCTAATCAGATCATGTGTGATACCAGCTGCTGAGCAATGTATCTAATCCCATCCTGTGTGATACCAGCTGCTGAGCAATGTATCTAATCAGATCATGTGTGATACCAGCTGCTGAGCAATGTATCTAATCAGATCATGTGTGATACCGTCTGCTGAGCAATGTATCTAATCCCATCCTGTGTGATACCAGCTGCTCAGCAATGTATCTAATCCCATCATGTGTGATACCAGCTGCTGAGCAATGTATCTAATCCCATCATGTGTGATACCAGCTGCTGAGCTATGTATCTAATCCCATCATGTGTGATACCAGCTGCTGAGCAATGTATCTAATCCCATCCTGTGTGATACCAGCTGCTGAGCAATGTATCTAATCCCATCCTGTGTGATACCAGCTGCTGAGCAATGTATCTAATCCCATCATGTGTGATACCAGCTGCTCAGCAATGTATCTAATCCCATCATGTGTGATACCAGCTGCTGAGCAATGTATCTAATCCCATCATGTGTAATACCGTCTGCTGAGCAATGTATCTAATCCCATCATGTGTGATACCAGCTGCTGAGCAATGTATCTAATCAGATCATGTGTGATACCGTCTGCTGAGCAATGTATCTAATCCCATCATGTGTGATACCGTCTGCTGAGCAATGCATCTATACAAATCACAGCCTTCATTATACCTGTCTGACGTGCAGTAAGACAGTGGGCTCATGCCAATGGCGGCAGACCACCGGGCCACTATGGGCCCTGTGAATGCGAGACTTGGGGGGGACCCAGTGCCAGCACCAACACCGAGCACCCCTGCCCAGCATCATACCTTCACTTGTATCAGCATTGGACTATGGGGGGCGCATTATACTATATGGAGGACTATGGACAGTGCTTTATACCATATGGTGGACTGAAGACTATGGGGTGCATCATACTATATGGAGGACTATGGGGAGTTCATTATACTATATAGGGTGCATTATATTATATAGAGGACTATGGGGTGCATTATTCTATATGGAGGACTACGGGGAGTGAATTATAGCATATGGAAGACTATGGGGAATCCATTATACTATATGGGGGTGCATTATATTATATAGAGGACTATGGGGTGCATTATTCTATATGGAGGACTATGGGGGTGTATTATACTATATGGCGGACTATTGGGGGTGCATTATTCTATATGGAGGATTATGGGTGATGTATTATACTATATGGAGGACTATGGGGGGAGTATTATACTATATGGAGGAATATGGGGGTGTATTATACTATATGGAGGATTATGGGGGTGTATTATACTATATGGAGGACTATGGGGGTGTATTATACTATATGGAGGACTATGGGGGTGTATTATACTATATGGAGGACTATGGGGGATGTATTATACTATATGGAGGACTATGGGGGTGCATTATTCTATATGGAGGACTATGGGGATGTATTATACTATATGGAGGACTATGGGGGGTGTATTATACTATATGGAGGACTATGGGGGTGTATTATACTATATGGAGGAATATGGGGGTGTATTGTACTATATGGGGGACTATGGGGGGCTTATTATACTATATGGAGGACTATGGGGGTGTATTATACTATATGGAGGAGTATGGGGGTGTATTATACTATATGGAGGACTATGGGGGATGTATTATACTATATGGAGGACTATGGGGGTGTATTATACTATATGGAGGACTATGGGGGTGTATTATACTATATGGAGGACTATGGGGGATGTATTATACTATATGGAGGACTATGGGGGAGTATTATACTATATGGAGGACTATGGGGGTGCATTATTCTATATGGAGGACTATGGGGAGTGTATTATACTATATGGAGGACTATGAAGGGTGCATTATACTATATGGAGGACTATGGGGGTGTATTATACTATATGGAGGACTATGGGGGATGTATTATACTATATGGAGGACTATGGGGGAGTATTATACTATATGGAGGACTATGGGGGTGCATTATTCTATATGGAGGACTATGGGGAGTGTATTATACTATATGGAGGACTATGAAGGGTGCATTATACTATATGGAGGACTATGGGGGTGCATTATACTATATGGAGGATACCATTTTACCTGTCAATAATCATTTCCTTTCCCTTTGAAGTCATTGTACAATAGTATCCAGTTTCCTAAAATTCATAACTTAATACATTTTAAATCTCATTTCCCTTTAAAAAATATATTTTTTCTAAATTTTCAGATTTTTCTGGAGATATCACAGATCTAATGATAACAATATCATATTCTTTTATTCTCGACCAGCAAGATTCCCTTATTACGGCAACAATGGAATCTAAATTCTGGATTATTGGACGCCATAGAGAATGATACAATATAGATAGATTCAAAGGTAAGAAAGGGTCGAAACAACAAATAACTGATTCGTCCTCGTCCGTCCGCTCTTCTCAGTTGTCTGCTTCTGTTTTTCTGCAATTCCTCTTTACATTGTTCTTTGTGGGAAACCTCCGCTAGATTATAAGACTAGCAAGTCAAAAATTTAGAGGGTTTTCACACATAACAATTACTGAAAAATCTACTTTTTTTTAAATATTTATTTATATATTTTTTTATTTTTTTTTTAGCTGTAAGTTGAATATTGAAAACATTATAAAAAAGTGCATATTTTACCCCTTTTTTGTTTTTTTTTTTTTACACTTTATTAAGTCACTAAATGTTTTCTTTCCCCCCCCAAAGGTGGCAGCGAGCTATAGAGTCAGCGCTTCCCACAGGCTCCTGCATAGTAATAAAATGCAGGAAACAAAATCATATATGTGTATAAGAAACCATATAAAAAGTTTGTAGCAATAGAGAATTTTTTTTTTTTTTTTTTTTAAAAACTTTGTGTTGTTCTTTAAAAAAAAAAAACAAAAAAAAAAACCCCACCAAATCATGGCTGAAATAAGACTAAAACCCCCATAATAATAATTATAATAATACACTAAGTCTAAAATAATTATGATGCAATGTAGAGAACATTGAAATATGTATGAACTGAAAATAAAAACAGCAAAAAAAGAAAAGTGAGAATTTTTTTTACATTTTTCTTATCTACCATTTTTTAGGTTTTTGTTTAATTTATTTTCTTTTAAAGATTGCATATTTCTATTTTTATTTTGTATATAATTTTTATAGAAGAAGTTTAGTTTAGTTTAAAAATTTGGATATTTTTAATTAGTATTTTTCATTTTTTTCATATGTGGAAATATAATTTATATAAGGATAGAGAGAAAAAAAATAATTTATACATACAGATATATAGTTTATAAAGGGATAGGATACATTGTATATATTGTCATATATATATATATATATATATATATATACACATTATATTAAAATACAGATATATGCATAGATTAAAATACATGTATTAAAATATATATATGCGTTTTTCTTTTCTTATGTTTTTTTATTTAACATTTTATATATATATATATTATTGAGCGTATATTAAAATGTATATATATATAGCGTATATATTATATATCTATATATATATATATATATATATATATATATATATATATATATATATATATATATATACATTAAATTAAATACATACAGTACAGATTAAAAGTTTGGACACACCTTCTCATTCAAAGAGTTTTCTTTATTTTCATGACTGAAAATTGTAGTTTCACATTGAAGGCATCAAAACTATGAATTATCACATGTGGAATGAAATGCTCAACAAAAAAGTGTGAAACAACTTAAAATATGTCTTATATTCTGGGTTCTTCAGAGTAGCCACCTTTTGCTTTGATTACTGCTTTGCACACTCTTGGCATTCTCTTGATGAGCTTCAAGAGGTAGTCACCGGAAATGGTTTTCCAACAGTCTTGAAGGAGTTCCCAGAGATGCTTAGCACTTGTTGGCCCTTTTGCCGTCACTCTGCGGTCCAGCTCACCCCAAAACCATCTTGATTGGGTTCAGGTCTGGTGACTGTGGAGGCCAGGTCATCTGGCGCAGCCCCCCATCACTCTCCTTCTTAGTCACATAGCCCTTACACAGCCTGGAGGTGTGTTTGGGGTTTATTGTCTTGTTGAAAAATAAATGATGGTCCAACTAAACGCAAACCGGATGGAATAGCACGCCGCTGCAAGATGCTGTGGTAGCCATGCTGGTTCAGTATGCCTTCAATTTTGAATAAATCCCCAACAGTGTCCCCAGCAAAGCCCCCCCCCCCCCACACCATCACACCTCCTCCTCCATGCTTCACGGTGGGAACCAGCCATGTAGAGTCCATCCGTTCACCTTTTCTACAAAGACACGGTGGTTGGATCCACAGATCTCAAATTTGGACTCATCAGACCAAAGCACAGATCTCCACTGGTCTAATGTCCATTCCTTGTGTTCTTTAGCCCAAACAAGTCTCTTCTGCTTGTTCCTGTCCTTAGCAGAGGTTTCCTAGCAGCTATTTTACCATGAAGGCTGCTGCACAAAGTCTCCACTTAACAGTTGTTCTAAAGATGAGAAGGTGTGTCCAAACTTTTGGTCTATACTGTATATTAAATTATATATATATATTAAAATAAATATATTAAAATGCAGATTTTAAAATATATATATGGTTGTTTTTTTTATTGTTTTTATGTAACATATATATTAAAAAAATAAAATTATATATATATATATATATATATATATATATACATATTAAATTAAATACATTTATTAAATTATACATATATTAAATTAAATATACCAAAATACAGATATATGCATATATTAAAATACATATATTAACATATATATATTTTATTGCCTTTGGGGTTTTTTTAGCATAAATACGGTATATATGCTTTATATATATATATATATATATATATATATATATATATATATATATATATATATATATATATATACAGTTAGGTCCAGAAATATTTGGACAGTGACACAAGTTTTGTTATTTTAGCTGTTTACAAAAACATGTTCAGAAATACAATTATATATATAATATGGGCTGAAAGTAAACACTCCCAGCTGCAATATGAGAGTTTTCACATCCAAATCGGAGAAAGGGTTTAGGAATCATAGCTCTGTAATGCATAGCCTCCTCTTTTTCAAGGGACCAAAAGTAATTGGACAAGGGACTCTAAGGGCTGCAATTAACTCTGAAGGCGTCTCCCTCGTTAACCTGTAATCAATGAAGTAGTTAAAAGGTCTGGGGTTGATTACAGGTGTGTGGTTTTGCATTTGGAAGCTGTTGCTGTGACCAGACAACATGCGGTCTAAGGAACTCTCAATTGAGGTGAAGCAGAACATCCTGAGGCTGAAAAAAAAGAAAAAATCCATCAGAGAGATAGCAGACATGCTTGGAGTAGCAAAATCAACAGTCGGGTACATTCTGAGAAAAAAGGAATTGACTGGTGAGCTTGGGAACTCAAAAAGGCCTGGGCGTCCACGGATGACAACAGTGGTGGATGATCGCCGCATACTTTCTTTGGTGAAGAAGAACCCGTTCACAACATCAACTGAAGTCCAGAACACTCTCAGTGAAGTAGGTGTATCTGTCTCTAAGTCAACAGTAAAGAGAAGACTCCATGAAAGTAAATACAAGGGGTTCACATCTAGATGCAAACCATTCATCAATTCCAAAAATAGACAGGCCAGAGTTACATTTGCTGAAAAACACCTCATGAAGCCAGCTCAGTTCTGGAAAAGTATTCTATGGACAGATGAGACCAAGATCAACCTGTACCAGAATGATGGGAAGAAAAAAGTTTGGAGAAGAAAGGGAACGGCACATGATCCAAGGCACACCACATCCTCTGTAAAACATGGTGGAGGCAACGTGGTGGCATGGGCATGCATGGCTTTCAATGGCACTGGGTCACTTGTTTATTGATGACATAACAGCAGACAAGAGTAGCCGGATGAATTCTGAAGTGTACCGGGATATACTTTCAGCCCAGATTCAGCCAAATGCCGCAAAGTTGATCGGACGGCGCTTCATAGTACAGATGGACAATGACCCCAAGCATACAGCCAAAGCTACCCAGGAGTTCATGAGTGCAAAAAAGTGGAACATTCTGCAATGGCCAAGTCAATCACCAGATCTTAACCCAATTGAGCATGCATTTCACTTGCTCAAATCCAGACTTAAGACGGAAAGACCCACAAACAAGCAAGACCTGAAGGCTGCGGCTGTAAAGGCCTGGCAAAGCATTAAGAAGGAGGAAACCCAGCGTTTGGTGATGTCCATGGGTTCCAGACTTAAGGCAGTGATTGCCTCCAAAGGATTCGCAACAAAATATTGAAAATAAAAATATTTTGTTTAGGTTTGGTTTATTTGTCCAATTACTTTTGACCTCCTAAAATGTGGAGTGTTTGTAAAGAAATGTGACAATTCCTACAATTTCTATCAGATATTTTTGTTCAAACCTTCAGATTAAACGTTACAATCTGCACTTGAATTCTGTTGTAGAGGTTTCATTTCAAATCCAATGTGGTGGCATGCAGAGCCCAACTCGCCAAAATTGTGCCACTGTCCAAAGATTTCTGGACCTAACTGTATATATAGAGAGAGAGAGATAGATAGATAGATAGATAGATAGATACACACATCATGTAAATGTTAAATAAAAAAACATACAGCCAATAAAATATATATTTTTTTTAATATATGTATTTCAGATATCTGTAGTTTAGTATATTTAGTTTAATATATGTATAATTTAATATATGTATTTAATTGAATGTGTATATATATATATATATATATATATGCTAGATTAAAAAAATAAATATGTTAAATAAAAAAAGCAGAAAAACAATAAAAAACCATATATATTTTAATATTTGTATTTTAATATATGCATATATCTGTATTTTAATATAACATTTTATATATACTGTACATATATATAAAGTTAAAAACCTAGGTAACATAGGTTAGTGAGATCTGAATTTGAATGCTAAATAAAAAAGCTTCAACAGAATAAAGAATTTTTTTATTGTGTTTAGGTTTTTTTTTTACAGAGCATATATACATATATACACTGCTCGAAAAAATAAAGGGTACACTTAAACAAGGATTTTGTATTTTTGCATTCCCTTTATTTTTTCGAGCAATATATATATATAAAAAAATAAAGGGTACACTTAATAAATAAAGGGTACACTTAAACAAGGATTTTGTATTTTGGCATCCCCTTTATCTCTTTGAGCAATATATATATATATATATATATATATATATATATATATATATATATATATTACATATACATTGTAATATATATATATATATATATATATATTATATATATATATATCTATATGTATATATATCTATATGTATATATGTATTATATATATGACATATATTATATATAATATATATATATATATATATATATATATATATATATATATATATATATATGGTCTTTGCTTTTCTCAGCAGAAAAAAAGAAAAAAAAAAGTAGTATGGCCGAATATATATATATATATATATATATATATATATATATATATATGTCTATGTCTATATATATATGTATCATATTTTTTTTTTTTTTTTTTATTATTATATTTTATTATACATAGAAATTAAATAAATGAATAATCCAAAATTGTAAAACTGAAATATCATATGTTTCTTCTCTATATGCATTCTATACAAAAACAAAAAATACAAATATTAGACATTTGTGTATATATAGCTTTATAATCTTTTTTAGGTTTTTGGGATTTTTTTTACTTTTTTTTTATTTGCAAATAAAATTGTTAAAAGAAAACATAAAAATGGATATTAAACACAAACACAAATGTAAAAAAAAATTAAAATAATAAATATTGTAAATAAAAAAAAAAAAAAAGGTAAAATTGTCCTAATCCTTCAAATCTGACTGTCTGGTTTCGGTGGCCATCGACATACCTACACTGTGATGGAGGTAAAGCCGGGGGTTACGTGAGGTCGGCGCTCCCCTTAGGTTCTGCCCATTTTAGCCCAAGGTGTCGGCCCAATATTCTCCTGCCGTATTAGGAACGAGTTTTGAGCAAATACCTCTTGCAGACTTCCAGCCGCCATACGTGGTCAGAAAACCTTATTTTCCATGCTCACTTAAGTGGTGGTTTGAGGGTTATAAAGAGGGTCTTTGCTTTTCTCAGCAGAAAAATTCTCAGCCATTGAAAAAAAAAAAAAGTAGTATGGTCGACTGCCCAAAGTCTGAGCCGCAGATCAGAGGGAAGGAGCGAGCCAGCAGAGACCTCCAATAAATTAATTGCGCTCTCCTGGTGGGCATCTCATGTGGAGGCCTAAACCAACAGCCGCGAGCCAATCCGAACCCTGCGCGGTGTTGACCCGATGTGCCGCTGCCGGAGACTGAAGGCCAAGACCGCCGGACCCGACCGGAGCCGATTACACTTTAAGTGAGGAAATTCTAATCCCGGAGACTAATTCCAGAATGTAGATATTTTTTTTTTTTCCGATCCATTTCTGTATTTAAAGAAGGATAATAAAATATTTGGGATTGGAATTAACTGTCAGAAATCGACCAAGCGCACGGTGCCGAAAATATGGGAATGTGATTTACGCCATTATTCTGGGCAAAACACAATAACAATACCAACAGGAAGCAGAACTTCATCCTGGGGTCACAGAAACGCAGCCTGAGGCTCAAAAACGCATGCGTGCGCTCCCCCTCAATCTCGATATACAGCTATGATAAAGCAGACAGCTGGGGGCTGGTATTCTCAGGCTAGGGGGGGCCCAATAAGCATGGGTCTCCACAGCCTGAGAATACCAGCCCTGCAAGTCCTCACATCACTAGTGAGAAACGCAGGGACAAAACGCAAAAATAATTGACATGCTGCATCACTGGTCACCACAAAGATGCTGCCAAAAAAAGCTGCAACGTGCGAACAGGAAAAATAAAATCTCATAGACTTCACTGGGGAAGGAAAAGCATGCAGTTTGGTGGCCCAAACTGCACCCAAAAACGCAGCGTGCGCATGAGGCCTTAGAGGGAACCTGTCAGTGTGATTCATACTGTACACGGGCAGCATGAACAGAGCCGGGCTGAGGTATTACTGCCGTGTACGCAGCACTTCAGAGTAAACACACTACGAAAAGATGGCCGGGGACTACAAGTCTCAGATGGCAAGTACAAGGCAGATCCCCTGTGACTGGGGTACTGGATAATGACACTTGGGGTACGGGATAATGACACTCGGGGTACGGGAGAATGACACTCGGGGTACGGGATAATGACACTCGGGGTACGGGAGAATGACACTCGGGGTACGGGAGAATGACACTTACACTGGGGGTACAGGATAATGACACTCGGGGTACGGGATAATGACACTCGGGGTACGGGATAATGACACTCGACGTATGGGATAATGACACTGGGGGTACGGGATAATGACACTCGGGGTACGGGATAATGACACTCGGGGTACAGGATAATGACACTCGGGGTACGGGATAATGACACTCGGGGTACAGGATAATGACGCTGACACTCGAGGTACGGAATGATGACGCTGACACTCGGGGTACAGGATAATGACACTTGGGGTACAGGATAATGACACTGACACTGGGGGTACAGGATAATGACACTCGGGGTATGAGATAATGTCACTTGGGGTACAGGATAATGACACTGGGGGTACAGGATAACGACACTGGGGGTGCAGGATAATGACACTGGGGGTGCAGGATAATGACACTGGGGGTGCAGGATAATGACACTGGGGGTGCAGGATAATGACACTCGGGGTATGAGATAATGACACTCGGGGTACAGGATAATGACACTGGGGGTATAGGATAAAGACACTGGGGGTGCAGGATAATGACACTGGGGGTACAGGATAATGACACTGACACTGGGGGTACAGGATAATGACACTGACACTGGGGGTACAGGATAATGACACTGGGGGTACAGGATAATGACACTGGGGGTGCAGGATAATGACACTGACACTGGGGGTACAGGATAATGACACTGACACTGGGGGTACAGGATAATGACACTGACACTGGGGGTACAGGATAATGACACTGGGGGTATAGGATAATGACACTGGGGGTGCAGGATAATGACACTGGGGGTACAGGATAATGACACTGGGGGTGCAGGATAATGACACTGGGGGTACAGGATAATGACACTCGGGGTACGGGATAATGACACTTAGGGTACGGGATAATGACACTGACACTGGGGTACAGGATAATGACACTCGGGGTACGGGATAATGACACTCGGGGTACGGGATAATGACACTCGGGGTGCGGGATAATGACACTCGGGGTGCGGGATAATGACACTCGAGGTACGGGATGATGACGCTGACACTGGGGGTACAGGATAATGACACTCGGGGTATGAGATAATGTCACTTGGGGTACAGGATAATGACACTGGGGGTGCAGGATAATGACACTGGGGGTGCAGGATAATGACACTGGGGGTGCAGGATAATGACACTGGGGGTGCAGGATAATGACACTCGGGGTACGGGATAATGACACTGGGGGTACGGGATAATGACACTCGGGGTACGGGATAATGACACTCGGGGTACGGGATAATGACACTCGGGGTGCGGGATAATGACACTCGGGGTGCGGGATAATGACACTCGAGGTACGGGATGATGACGCTGACACTCGGGGTACAGGATAATGACACTTGGGGTACAGGATAATGACACTGACACTGGGGGTACAGGATAATGACACTCGGGGTATGAGATAATGTCACTGGGGGTACAGGATAATGACACTGGGGGTGCAGGATAATGACACTGGGGGTGCAGGATAATGACACTCGGGGTACAGGATAATGACACTGGGGGTGCAGGATAATGACACTCGGGGTATAGGATAATGACACTGGGGGTGCAGGATAATGACACTGGGCGTATAGGATAATGACACTGGGGGTGCAGGATAGTGACACTGGGGGTATAGAATAATGACACTGGGGTGCAGGATAATGACACTGGGGGTACAGGATAATGACACTGGGGGTGCAGGATAGTGACACTGGGGGTATAGGATAATGACACTGGGGGTGCAGGATAATGACACTGGGGGTACAGGATAATGACACTCGGGGTACAGGATAATGACACTCGGGGTACGGGATAATGACACTCGGGGTACGAGATAATGACACTCTGGGTACGGGATAATGACACTCTGGGTACGGGATAATGACACTCGGGGTACGGGATAATGACACTGGGGGTACAGGATAATGACACTCAAGGTACGGGATAATGACACTCGGGGTACGGGATAATGACACTCAAGGTACGGGATAATGACACTCGGGGTGCGGGATAATGACACTCGGGGTACAGGATAATGACACTCAAGGTACGGGATAATGACACTCGGGGTACGGGATAATGACACTGACACTTGGGGTACGGGATAATGACACTCGGCGTGCGGGATAATGACACTGACACTTGGGGTACGGGATAATGACACTCGGGGTGCGGGATAATGATACTCGGGGTACGGGATAATGACACTGGAGGTACGAGATAATGACACTGGGGGTACAGGATAATGACACTGGGGGTACAGGATAATGACACTGGGGGTACGGGATAATGTCACTTGGGGTACGGGATAATGTCACTTGGGGTACAGGATAATGACACTGGGGGTACAGGATAATGACACTGGGGGTACAGGATAATGACACTGGGGGTACAGGATAATGACACTGGGGTACAGGATAGTGACACTCGGGGTACAGGATAATGACACTTGGGGTACAGGATAATGTCACTTGGGGTACGGGATAATGTCACTTGGGGTACAGGATAATGACACTGACACTCTGGGTACAGGATAATGACACTTGGGGTACGGGATAATGTCACTTGGGGTACGGGATAATGTCACTCGGGGTACAGGATAATGACACTTGGGGTACGGGATAATGACACTTGGGGTACGGGATAATGTCACTTGGGGTACAGGATAATGACACTTGGGGTACGGGATAATGTCACTTGGGGTACAGGATAATGACACTTGGGGTACGGGATAATGACACTGGGGGTACAGGATAATGACACTGACACTCGGGGTGCGGGATAATGACACTGACACTTGGGGTACAGGATAATGACACTCGGGGTACAGGATAATGACACTGGGGTACAGGATAGTGACACTTGGGGTACGGGATAATGTCACTTGGGGTACAGGATAATGACACTGACACTCTGGGTACGGGATAATGACACTGGGGGTGCAGGATAATGACACTCGGGGTGCGGGATAATGACACTCGGGGTGCGGGATATTGCAGATACTGTGCTGTAACTTTCTGGATTCTGGCTTTTCTGAGCCTCCCGTCTTGGTGCGCTCAGAGTTGCGTCGTCCGCCGGCGTTTCCCCCGGGAGCAGTGTGCTGTATCTGGGGCGCTGTCAGTATAGGGGGGCCCTTCTTGCATTCATTCTGCTTCACCCCCGGGGCCCATTATCCCTCATTGAAGGAACAGCCTCAATCTCTGGACACTTATATGAAAGGAAGACGTGAGGAACGCCGGCCAAACCTCACAATGTAACAGCTCGGTAATCTGTGCCAGGTAAAGAGCCCATTAAATGGAAGACCACCCAACTAGAGCGAGCGGGCAGATCTCCAGCCAGCGAGCTTTTATCGAGCTTACATGGGAAAATTAATGGGCCGGATAATCTGTTTAATTCTGCTCGGTCCAGGATAAATACCGTAAGAACTGGAAAGAAAATATGAAACAAACAAAACAAAGGACAGCGCGGACCCCCAGTGACCCCCCCCTTTACCGCCATTAACCCTGCAAATCCTTCCCCCCATATATAAAGTACTACAAGAAAGTAAGGACGGCGGCAATAAGTGACCCCATAATGATCCGCACATGAAGAGAGGATTACAGCTGCCCCCCCCCAACTGCACAACTTAAAGGGGAGCTCCACTTTAATTTCTTAAGTTCTCTGTGATGGCGTTATGTGTTTTGCGGTATTATTTAGGCACTGTAGGGCCATATGAGTGTCATATTGAATATGTAATATTATCGCAGTATTATGTTAGTAACCTACAACAATGATATGTATGCACTGCATAGGAGGCATATTAGAATCCTGTGGATATTGCTTAGGAACTCTATGGCAGTATTAATTTCTCCATTAAAGGCAGTATTGCGAGGACACTGTATGGCAGTAATTTGGTATGAATATCAATTACCTGTCTGGTTGTATATCTATTCCTTCCTTCCTCCCTCACTCCCTTACTTCCATCTATCCATTATCCTTTGTCTCTTTCTTTCTTTCCTCTTTCTTTTTCTATATCTATCTATTGTCTCATATTCTTTAATTTACACTTTCTTACCTTTCTTCATTCATTCATTCATTCATTCATTCATTCATTTAATCCTTCCTTCCCTCCTTCCTTCTTTTTTACCTTTCATCTTTCCTTCCTTTCCTCCCTCTTTTCCTTCCCTCCTTCTCCTTCCTTTGTCTTCTCTCTTTCCCGCCATCTTTCTTTCCCACTTTTCCCTTTTTTCTTTCCATCCATCTTTTTCTTTTTTCCTTCCTTCCCTCCTTCCTCTCTCTCTTCCTCCTGCCTCTCTTCCTTCTTACTCTCCCTCCTTCCTCCCTTCCTTTCTTCCTTCTCTCCCTCCTTCCTCCTGTCTTCCTAACCTTCTTAATTCCTTCCTGCCCCCTCCCTCCCTTCCCCCCTTCCTTCCTCCTCTGCTTCCTCCATTTCTTCACTTCCTTCCTTCCCTCTTTCAAACCATCCCCCCTCTCTTCCTTACTTCTCTCCCTTCTTCCTCCCCTCCTTCCTCTTTCTCTCCCTCCTCCCTCCCTTTTATTCCTCCTTCCTTCCCACCTTCCCCCTACTTACTTTCTTTCCCCCCTTTCCTTCCTTCTTTCTCTCCTTTCCCCTCCTCACTTCCATCCTTCTCTCCCTTCTTCCCCCCTTTCTTCCTTATCCTTTCATCCTTCTTGTCTATCTTTCCTTCTCTCCCTCCTTCCCCCTTCTCACTCTCTTTCCTCCCTTCCTACCTTCTCTCCCTCCTTCCTCACTTGTTCCCTTCCTTCTTTTCCTCCTCCTTTCCTTCTCTCCCTCCTCTCTTCCTTTTCTCCCTCCTTCCTCCCTCTCACTTCCTTGCTTCCTCCCTTCCTTCTTTCCCTCCTCCCCTTCTTCTCTCCCTCCTTCCTCCCCGTCACTTCCTTGCTTCCTCCCTTCCTTCTCTCCCTCCTGCCTTCCTTCTCTCCCTCCTCCCTTCCTTCTCTCCCTCCTCCCTTCCTTCTCTCCTTCCTCCCTTCTCTCCCTCCTTCCTTCCTTCTCTCCCTCCTCCCTTCCTTCTCTCCCTCTTCCCTTCCTTCTCTCCCTCCTTCCTCCCTCTCACTTCCTTGCTTCCTCCCTTCCTTCTTTCCCTCCTCCCTTTCTTCTCTCCCTTCTTCCTCCCCCTCACTTCCTTGCTTCCTCCCTTCCTTCTCTCCCTCCTCCCTTCCTTCTCTTCCTCCTCCCTTCCCCTCACTTCCTTGCTTCCTCCCTTCCTTCTCTCCCTCCTCCCTTCCTTCTCTTCCTCCTCCCTTCCTTCTCTCCCTCCTACTTTCCTTCTCTCCCTCCTTCCTTCCTTCTTTCCCTCCTTCCTTCTCTCCCTCCTCCCTTCCTTCTCTCCCTCCTTCCTTCTCTCCCTCCTCCCTTACTTCTCTCCCTCCTCCCTTCTCTCCCTCCTTCCTCCCTCTCACTTCCTTGCTTCCTCCCTTCCTTCTCTCCCTCCTCCCTTCCTTCTCTCCCTCCTCCCTTCCTTCCGTCCCTCCCCTCTTCCTTCTCTCCCTCCTCCCTTCCTTCTTTCCCTCCTCCCTTTCTTCTCTCCCTCCTTCCTCCCCCTCACCTCCTTGCTTCCTCCCTTCCTTCTCTCCCTCCTCCCTTCCTTCTCTCCCTCCTCCCTTCCTTCCCTCCCCCCTTCCTTCTCTCCCTCCTTCCTCCCTCTCACTTCCTTGCTTCCTCCCTTCCTTCTTTCCCTCCTCCCTTTCTTCTCTCCCTCCTTCCTCCCCCTCACCTCCTTGCTTCCTTCCTTCTCTCCCTCCTCCCTTCCTTCTCTCCCTCCTCCCTTCCTTCCCTCCCCCCCTTCCTTCTCTCCCTCCTTCCTCCCTCTCACTTCCTTGCTTCCTCCCTTCCTTCTTTCCCTCCTCCCTTTCTTCTCTCCCTCCTTCCTCCCCCTCACCTCCTTGCTTCCTCCCTTCCTTCTCTCCCTCCTTCCTTCCTTCTCTCCCTCCTCCCTTCCTTCCCTCTCTCCCCCCTTCCTTCTCTCCCTCCTTCCTCACTCTCACTTCCTTGCTTCCTCCCTTCCTTCTCTCCCTTCTCCCTTTCGTCTTTCCCTCCTTCCTCCCCCTCACTTCCTTGCTTCCTCCCTTCCTTCTCTCCCTCCTTCCTTCCTTTCTCCTTCCTTCTTTCCCTCCTCCCTTCTCTCCTTCCTTCGTCCCTTCCTCCCTTCTCACCCTCCTTCCTTCCTACTCCTTCATTCTTCCTTCCCTTTCTTCCTCCCTCCTTCCTCTCTTCCTTTCTCTCCTCTTCTCCTCGGTGCGCACTACAGTAAGTCTCTAATATTCCACATAAAGCGATATTTCATTAGCGGCACTAATTAATTACACTGAGCGGATCTGCGTTGTCCGTGTCGCTGCGGAGTTACAGATCCCGTCAGACGCCGACTTTCCGATCCCCTTTGAAGTCCATTATTACATTATGGATATCACAGTCCCGTTGGCGCTGCCAGGCCCGGCATGTGGCTCCGCTGCGGAGCGATAACCCGGCGGAATTGTAAAGAGCCTGAAGAAAGGAGTTTTGTGGCCGGACGGATGGGGTGAAGCTGACGGCAGACCTCACAGATATAACATCCTCTCTCTGCCAAATCTTATCTCTTTCCGCATTGATTTCGCCCCTTATCGTTCTCCGACTTGTCTTTTATGCCGTGTCTATACCGCTCTTTGGAGACCCCGCACACGTCCTGACTCCTGACTACAGAGGAGAAAACATTTTCTATCTTAATTCCATAGACTTACACAATGCAACGTGCCAGCCAAATGTCGAGAAGACGTGAGAGTCTGACCCTATGACTTCAAGAAAGAAAAGGGTATTCATAGCTTCCAGAAGGTGCCATCATTTTGGTCTTCATAGCTTCCAGAAGGTGCCATCATTTTGGTCTTCATAGCTTCCAGAAGGTGCCATCATTTTGGTCTTCATAGCTTCCAGAAGGTGCCATCAGTTTTGGTATTCATAGCTTCCAGAAAGTGCCATCATTTTGGGTCTTCATAGCTTCCAGAAGGTGCCATCAGTTTGGGTCTTCACAGCTTCCAGAAGGTGCCATCAGTTTGGGTCTTCATAGCTTCCAGAAGGTGCCATCATTTTGGGTCTTCATAGCTTCCAGAAGGTGCCATCAGTTTGGGTCTTCATAGCTTCCAGAAGGTGCCATCATTTTGGGTCTTCATAGCTTCCACAAGGTGCCATCATTTTGGGTCGTCATAGCTTCCAGAAGGGGCCATCATTTTGGGTTGTCATAGGTTCCAGAAGGTACCATCATTTTGGGTCTTCATACCTTCCAGAAGGTGTCATCATTTTGGTCTTCATAGCTTCCACAAGGTGCCATCATTTTGGGTCGTCATAGCTTCCAGAAGGTGCCATCATTTTGGGTTGTCATAGGTTCCAGAAGGTACCATCATTTTGGGTCTTCATACCTTCCAGAAGGTGTCATCATTTTGGTCTTCATAGCTTCCACAAGGTGCCATCATTTTGGGTCGTCATAGCTTCCAGAAGGTGCCATCATTTTGGGTCTTCATAGCTTCCACAAGGTTCCATCATTTTGGGTCGTCATAGCTTCCACAAGGTTCCATCATTTTGGGTCGTCATAGCTTCCAGAAGGTACCATCATTTTGGGTCTTCATAGCTTCCAGAAGGTGTCATCATTTTGGGTCTTCACAGCTTCCAGAAGGTGCCATCAGTTTGGGTCATCATAGCTTCCAGAAGGGGGCCATCATTTTGGGTCTTCATAGCTTCCAGAAGGTGCCATCATTTTGGGTCTTCATAGCTTCTAGAATGTGCCATTTTGATGCCAAATTCAAGGTTACCTTGGTTTACGTAAACTCCACCCTAATTGATCGGTCATGCTTAGACATTCCCGATTGGGATGGAGGTTGCACCCAAATATCCTTATGGTATCAATATTATATGGCCAGTGTGGACCACCAGGTGATACCTTGACTGTGGCATTGTGGCTATTGCCCCATAATCACCACTGGTCCATAAGCCTCTAGTTTTCCATCTTTCTTGTAGTGTCATTGCCTTTGTAGCTATTGTGATAGGCAATAATTTCCATAATGAAGGATCAGGACAAAGGTCTAATCTGGTGTTGGGTTACTAGTGATGTGGCGGGTGCTATGGCTATGATTTTGCGGTGTGGAGCTGCCCACTCGTAGGACTCAGCTTTTACGGCCAAGTTTTGTGGCTCTTCTCATAAAGGTTGTCAGAGTTGAGCAATACACGGAGTTCATTAGCAGTCAGGCCTGGCACGCCGAGATTCCACCGCCCCTCCACTGCGGCTCATTAGCAGCGGTGCTGAAACCTACATATGTTCTTAATTAATAAGTGCTAATGAAGCCACGTGTTCCTCAGCAACATAAATAGTGAGTGAGACGGGGGAAGGGAGCGATGGAGGCGAGGTGGAAAGACCTCGAAAATGAAGAATAGAGAAAATGATTGACCATGAATGAAGAACTTTTCCATACTTCTTCAATACTCCTAAAGTGGATTGAGCATATGACCGTGGTAGAGAGCATCAGAGTCAATGCCAGGGAAGATGAGGCCTAGAAAGATTGAGTCAACCCTTCAAAATCTGTCCAAGGGTCCTAATTTGGCCAATTTTTCACCCTTTGATGGTGAGGATGACATGCCCGAAAAGGGGATTGTACCAACAAGCCAACTGTCTTGAAAAAGGGAATGAATCTTGTCTCACCCGGGCGAGGGAACGCCCCATGTTTGTGAACAAGCCAACTCTCCTGAAAAAGGGAACAAATCTTGTCCCATTGGGGAGCGGAAACGTCCCATGTTCGGCGCCACACAGAGGGAAAATCAGGGAAGATGTAAAGGAAGGCTCTGGCGATGGGGAGAAAGGAGAGGGGTCATCGCCTCACACTCACCTGTGACTGATTCCTAACCTCCTAACGTCCCAGACATGTCCTTCCGCCGTGCGCCGTCACATGCCCCTGAACTTACCCTGGCTGGTGAGTAGGTCAGCGAGACAATAGTCCACTACTACAATAAAACAAAGGAAGGTAAGACACTTGGGTGGGAAAAGACACAACAAAAAGCACTCCTTAGTTTCTTCAGCAGGAAACTTTGCAGCTGCAACTGAAATGACACCACAGCTATGCAGAGACTGTCTCCAACAACACAAGGAAGGTAAGACACATGGCGGGGGGGGGGAGACACAACAAAAAGCACTCCTTAGTTTCTTCAGCAGGAAACTTTGCAGCTGCAACTGAAACAACACGACAGCTATGCAGAGACTGGCTCCAACAACACAAGGAAGGTAAGACACACGGCGGGGGGGAGACATAACAAAAATCACTCCTTGGTTTCTCCAGCAGGAACTTTTGCAGCTGCAACTGAAACAACACCAAAGCTATGCAGAGACTGGCTCCATCAACACAAGGAAGGTAAGACACACAGGTAGGAAAAAATGCAACAAAAAGCACTAGTTGGTTTCTTCATCAGGAAATGTCGCAGCTGCAAATGAAACAACACTACAGCTAAGAAGAGACTGGCTCCAACAACACAAGGAAGCTAAGACACAAAGGTTGGAAAAGGCACAACAAAAAGCACTCCTTAATTTCTTCAGCAGGAAACTTTGCAGCTGCTAATGAAACAACACCACAGCTAGGAAGAGACTGGCTCCAACAACACAAGGAAGGTAAGACACACAGGTAGGAAAAGACACAAAAAAATTACTCCTTGGTTACTTCAGCAGGAAACTTCGCAGCTGGAACTGAAACAACACCACAGCTATGCAGAGACAAGCTTCTTCAACGTGGTCAGTATAGAAAATATCTATCACTGGCATGGAGTAAAGCCAGGAGTAGATATATATATATATTAAAAGGGTGTGATGACAAAATTTTGCAACTGAAACAACACCACAACTATGCAGAGACTGGCTCCAGCAACACAAGGAAGGTAAGACACACGGGTAGGAAAAGGCACAACAAAAAGCACTCCTTGATTTCTTCAGCTGGAATCTTCACAGCTGGAACTGAAACGACACCACAGCTATGCAGAGACTGGCTCTAACAACACAAGGAAGGTAAGACACATGGATGGGATAAGACACAATAAAAAGCACTCCTTGATTTCTTCAGCAGGAAACTTTGCAGCTGCTAATGAAACAACACCACAGCTAAGAAGAGACTGGCTCCAACAACACATGGAAGGTAAGACACACAGGTAGGAAAAGACACAAAAAAACACTCTTGGTTACTTCAGCAGGAAACTTCGCAGCTGGAACTGAAACGATACCACAGCTGTGCAGAGACAAGCTTCTTCAACGTGGTCAGTATAGAGAATATCTATCACTGGCATGGAGTAAAGCCAGGAGTGGGTATATATATTAAAAGGGTGTGATGACAAAATGTTGCAACTGAAACAACACCACAACTATGCAGAGACTGTCTCTAACAACACAAGGAAGGTAAGACACACGAGTAGGAAAAGGCACAACAAAAAGCACTCCTTGATTTCTTCAGCTGGAATCTTCGCAGCTGGAAAGGAAACGACACCACAGCTATGCAGAGACAAGCTTCTTCAACGTGGTCAGAATAGAGAATATCTATCACTGGCATGGAGTAAAGCCAGGAGTGGGTGTATATATATTAAAAGTCAATATGTAAAGAGAAAAACCGGGGCACTACTCCGCACCATAGACAAATATATTGTCAAGTCCTATATATAACGGCATGGATCAGTACAGCTCTGGGGTGCACATGAAAAAAGACAATGTGAAATCCATTTGTAAGAGAGAATGGCACTCACCAGATATATGCTGTGTGGAAACGTATTTATTCAGGCTTGGAGGTTACATGTGCAGGGCGGGTACGTGGGGAGGGAGAGCTAAACACGTCCGACGACGGCTGTTTCGCACTTGCAAAGTGCTTCAGCTGGCATGTGAGACCAGCTGAAGCACTTTGCAAGTGCAAAACGGCCGTCGTCGGACGTGTTTAGCTCTCCCTCCCCACCTACCCGCCCTACACATGTAACCTCCAAGCCTGAATAAATACGTTTCCACACAGCATATATCTGGTGAGTGCCATTCTCTCTTACAAATGGATATATATTAAAAGGGTGTGATGACAAAATGTTGCAACTGAAACAACACCACAACTATGCAGAGACTGGCTCTAACAACACAAGGAAGGTAAGACACATGGATGGGATAAGACACAATAAAAAGCACTCCTTGACTTCTTCAGCAGGAAACTTCACAGCTGCAACTGAAATGACATCACAGCTAGGCAGAGATGAGCTCTTTCCTGGTCAGTATTGAGAATATCTATCACTGGCATGGAGTAAAGCCAGGCGTGGGTATTCCAGTGCTGTCACTAGATGGAGTCCTGGCATGCAAACTCACATTGAAGGGTTGGGTAAAAAGGCAATGGAGAGGGCTAAAAATGGCAGTAAAGAGTGGGACCTCGAAAAGGGGAGAATGTGTCCCGTAAACGTACACCTCCAAGAAGGCAAGCGGTCAAAGTAGAGAGTCATCATGTAGACTAACCAAGGAGTAAAGGGATAAGGACAGGGGCTTAGTTCCTGAGGGGACAGAGGTGGCATTCACACCCTGACCCCCAGGACTCATAAGGAGGGGACCAGGTATTTGGGCTTCAGCCGTTCAGCCTAAGGAACCTCTCTACCAGCCCTATTGGGTCACTGTCTTTTCTTTTTCTGTATCGCAATACAGAATCCTTCCAGAATCTTCCACCGTTATTGTCTTCATTAATTGGTGTAAACTCATTATTCCGGAGTCATTGGCAGAGACGGCAGAAGAGCGGGGTGATAATTACCAGATAAGATTAGGAGGCAAAAAAAATGTTTTTGCAAAATTAAATATTTTTGTTTTTGATTTGAGGAAAGAGGATATTGTCCTCGTCAGTCGTGAAGGCCGTGATACCGCCATATTGGTAATGGGTGGAGTCTGCCTGCGGCCCTTTATATATCTCCGCGCCGCACTGTGTATATACTATTTGTGCTTCCTCAGCACAGTCCCCGACCTCCTTCCCACCATCCATTATGCCGGTAAACGCGGGGGCTTTTCTTGCCCGGCAGGGGGGCTCGGAGTAAACCGCTATCTGATATTTTTCTCATAAATCCCAGTAAATGGAATTGGGCGAGTGTTCATTATTTCCATCACATTCCGCACTCTGAACATTTCCATTACATTGTGTTCACATTTATGTCCTATAATCTGAAGGTGTTAGAGACAGAAACGAGAAGATAATAATTTTAGATGAGAACCTGGTATACAGCTGGTGCCACGCGGTGCCCAGAATACGATACTTTACCAATGTGCCACCATATAGTGCTGAAAAACTGCCAAACAGTGCCCATAGAATGCCACAGCTTACATGTATAGAGCCATATATTGCTACAGATCACGGCTTAGGAAATAATGCTGGCCTCTGCTGTCACAAAGTGTCATGGCGGCATAAGACACTGTTCACACTAAAGATCCTGACACTCCACAATATGGATTTTCGTGTGTTTCTTTAGCTTCACAGACAGGCTAGGGCACAAACCAGCTGTATGCTCATTTATGGTCAGGTAAGAGTTAACCTCTGCTTGCCTGCTGGTTACCTCTAGGATCACATTTTCTCCCTGTCTTTTTAAGATGGTGGAGTCGGTCTACCCATGCCGACTATAGTTTTTTGTTGTGTTGGTCTGTGTGCTGTTGTGTCCCAGTTCTGCTGTTGGTTGTATTGAGTTGTTTGGGAGTTGTGGTGGAATTCACCCGTCATCTTGTTGTTTCCTCCCTGCTCTTATTTTCCTCCTTATCACTTGTTGTCTTATACCTTTGTGTGAGCAAGCTGTGAGATAGAATTTTGGTTTTCCCTGTTTATCTAATTCTGTGGATTTAATTACACTCCTGTCCCGGTCCTCCCGGAGACGAGGGGGTAGTAGACCAGGCTGGTCAGGAGCAGGTCCAGGAAGGCAGCTCAGACATCCTCACCTTCAGAGGTATCGCTGAGATCAGGGATAGCTAGCATCTCCTGTTATGATTCAGGGATCGAGGAGGATCAAAAAATGCGGAAACCCAAAAAGTAACCAGAGTGGCTGGAACCTTAACGGACTGCAGACCTAATCCTGACACACAATTAGAAGTAGCCCGTGGGATGAGCCTACGATGACCTGGTCGTCTCGACACAGCCGGAGAACTAAATATTCTTACAGATAGAAATATAAGAAAAGCTAATCTGCCTTGGAGCAATCCCCCAAAGATATAGATAGCCTCCTACATGTAAAGACTACGATGATATAGGAAAACACAATACAAAGCTAGAAAACAGATTCAGCAAAGATGAGGCCCAAACTATCTTTATACGAAAGGATTGGAAAGAGTACTGTCTGCAGCCGTAAAAACCCTAAAAAATCTCAGCACGCCTGACATGGGAAAACCCTGAGACCAAATGGCCTCTCCCCCACTATATCAGTACTCTGATGTTACTGGGATCCAAAACCACTAATATAGATGAGGGACTGAATTTAATACCAAGCATGACAAAACACAATACATTGCAGAATTATGGAGCTAAGTATACAGACACTCCCAGCAGGGAATGATCCAATTCCACCAGGAACTCTACACAGGCAAAATAGGAATTAAGCATTAGTATCAAAGCAGAAAAAACAACAAGAAAGGGGAAACAATAAGCAGAGGTACAAGACCACTTATCTGAGAGGAGTTCTGGTACAGAGCATGGCTGGTTTCAGAATGTCCAGGAAATCAATTGAGCACCAGCAAGTAACAGGAGAAAACTACTCAGTTATATAGTCCCAATCTGAAAGGCCTGATTGCCAGTCCTCCACAGGAGTGTAGCTCTCATTCCACAAGTCAACTGCACCGCCAGCACTGACCACAAGAGGGAGAACCAAACTAGAAAATGTATTCACAACAATCTCCCTAGCCTGAGGGCCAGTCTAGAAGCCCCTGTCCCCAGCTTTCCCCATAACCGCCATGACATTTGCTTCCAGTAACTCAAGTATGTGCTGTGAGATACCGTTTTGGTTTCCCCTGTTTCTCTATTTCTGTTGGCTTAATCTCTCCTGCCCTGGCCCTTCCCTGATCAGGGATGGTTAGGAGCAGGGCCAGGAAGGCGGCTTAGACATCTTCACCTTCAGAGGTATCTCTGAGATCAGAGATAGCTAGGGTCCTCCTCCTAGCCTATGAGCTAGTTTATGAGCCCTAGTCCCCAGCTTTCCGCATAACCACTGTGACATTTGCCTCCAGTTACTAAAGTATCTATGAGATAGAGTTTTGCTTTCCCCTGTTTGTCTAGTTCTGTAAGTTTAATCACAGTCCTGTCTCAGTCCTCTCAGGGACAGAGAGGGTAATAGACCAAAGCTGGTCAGGAGCAGGGCCATGAAGGCGGATCAGACATCCTCACTTTCAGAGGTATCTCTTAGATCAGGGATATGCAGAAACAAGTGTCCCAGGCAGCACATAATTCAAGGTGCACGTGTCCAAGGAAAGCATCCACAGTATAAAAACTAGAATAAAGGACACTCCTTTCCTGGTCCTCCCAGGGATAGGGGGGTAATAGACCAGGTCTACTCAGGGGCAAGAAGGCGGCTCAGACATCCTCACCTTCAGAAGTATCTCTGAGATCAGAGATAACTAGGGTTCTCCTAGCCTATGGGTCAGGTTAGGAGCCCCAGTCCCCAGCTTTCCCCATGACATTTGCTTCCAGTATCTCAAGTATTTGCTTTATCTCTGATTGTCCTTTTCATCACGTCTCATAGATCGTTATGACAATATCTAATGTAATGAAGTTTCACGCTGCATAGTTTTAGTTTATTAACACTAGAAGTCCCAGAAATTTTGAGCTCCATAGGGTTCCATTGGTATAAATGTTAAATGACCCCTCTCTGGGACTTCTAATGTTAAGATGCAGCTTTAGCTTGTCTCCCTGCCTCCTGCTTGTGATAGGTTTCTGTCAGTCAGCTCTTACAAGCAGGAGACAGGCCGAAGCAGTAATTTATAGGTTACACTGGATATTCTGCACACAGGCAATGTCAGACAGTTAATCATTGTGTAGACTCACCTCCTGTATCACTATATTCTTATATAAAGCCGGAATTCTACCTATAGCTGCATAGACAGTAGAGACTGTCCTCGGACCTGGAATCTGTAGGGATCTGCCGCCTCGTAACTTTTTCAGTTTCCAAAACTTTTTTCCCCCTTGATTCTATATTTGCGATCAGCAGAAACGTTCGTGGGACGGCGCACACGGCAGCTGAAAGCAAAAGCCGCCGCGTTCATACAGATACAGGTGCGTAATGTAACAAGATTTCCGTGGTGTCATCGTGGAGCCGGAGATAAGGTGGGAGGCGGGGGGGAAAAGAGGGGGGCGAGCTGGTAATTGGCCTTGCATATATCATACTGAAACAGCAAAACATTGCTAATTAGTGGGGAGAGATGCAGAGCCCTTCCTAAATGTAACAGATACAGAGGGTATAATTAGCGCATCGGACAATCGTCTTCGTTAGTTCCTGCATTCTGAGGGACAGTGCAGCTGCCGTCCCAGCTGGTTGGGTCTGGCGTGTTCCCTGCCAGCTGCTGCGAGGAGCTCATGTCGCTGACATATCTCAGAAATTAAAACTTCACTTATAATTAACCCCTTCCATCACAGGTAATTGGGAGATTCCATTCGCACTTTTTTTTTTTTTCTCCCCTCAAAACCCATAATTAACTAAATAAACAAGATTCGAAAAATTGAAATGGACATAAACGATAGAGACAGATACAAAACCTGCCAGAAGGTACACTCTATACACAGCACACTAAAGGAAACAACTATAATACTGCCCCCTATGTACAATAATATAACTACTATAATACTGCTCCTATGTACAAGAATATAACTACTATAATACTGCCCCCTATGTACAAGAATATAACTACTATAATACTGCCCCCTATGTACAAGAATATAACTACTATAATACTGCTCCTATATACAAGAATATAACTACTATAATACTGCTCCTATGTACAAGAATATAACTACTATAATACTGCCCCTATGTACAAGAATATAACTACTATATACTGCCCCTATGTACAAGAATATAACTACTATAATACTGCTCCTATGTACAAGAATATAACTACTATAATACTGCTCCTATGTACAAGAATATAACTACTATATACTGCCCCTATGTACAAGAATATAACTACTACAATACTGCTCCTATGTACAAGAATATAACTACTATAATACTGCTCCTATGTACAAGAATATAACTACTATAATACTGCCCCTATGTACAAGAATACAACTACTATAATACTGCTCCTATGTACAAGAATATAACTACTATAATACTGCCCCCTGTGTACAGGAATATAACTGCTATAATACTGCCCCTATGTACAAGAATATAACTACTATAATACTGCCCCCTATGTACAAGAATATAACTACTATAATACTGCCCCCTATGTACAAGAATATAACTACTATAATACTGCTCCCTATGTACAAGAATATAACTACTATAATACTGCCCCCTATGTACAAGAATATAACTACTATAATACTGCTCCCTATGTACAAGAATATAACTACTATAATACTGCCCCTATGTACAAGAATATAACTACTATAATACTGCCCCTATGTACAAGAATATAACTACTATAATACTGCTCCTATGTACAGGAATATAACTACTATAATACTGCCCCCTATGTACAAGAATATATCTACTATAATACTGCTCCTATGTACAGGAATATAACTACTATAATACTGCCCCGATGTACAAGAATATAACTACTATAATACTGCTCCTATGTACAAGAATATAACTACTATAATACTGCCCCCTATGTACAGGAATATATCTACTATAATACTGCCCCCTATGTACAGGAATATAACTACTATAATACTGCCCCCTATGTACAAGAATATAACTACTATAATACTGCTCCTATGTACAGGAATATAACTACTATAATACTGCCCCCTATGTACAAGAATATATCTACTATAATACTGCTCCTATGTACAGGAATATAACTACTATAATACTGCCCCGATGTACAAGAATATAACTACTATAATACTGCTCCTATGTACAAGAATATAACTACTATAATACTGCCCCCTATGTACAGGAATATAACTACTATAATACTGCCCCCTATGTACAGGAATATAACTACTATAATACTGCCCCCTATGTACAAGAATATAACTACTATAATACTGCCCCTATGTACAAGAATATAACTACTATAATACTGCCCCCTATGTACAAGAATATAACTACTATAATACTGCCCCTATGTACAAGAATATAACTACTATAATACTGCCCCTATATACAAGACTATAACTACTATAATACTGCCCCTATGTACAAGAATATAACTACTATAATACTGCCCCTATATATAAGAATATAACTACTATAATACTGTGTTTGTACTGCGCTGTGGAATATGTTATGGATAATTGTGCGTCCATATTTAATGATCAGAAGTCTCACTCCGATGCTGTATAGCGGAGCAGTTGGTTTGGTGCTCGCAGTGGCAGCTGTATTTATTCGCTTGCACTGACCCCGGGTTTTGGAACATAAACAGTGAAGCTTTATCCTAACAAGCGGAGCCGGGTCCAATAGTAAAAAGATCTGAAACCGCCATTAACCAACTGCCGCATCTCTCTGCCTGTTTACAGAACTCTCGGTGATGCGGGGGGTTTGATGGGGGGCGAGGGGGGATCCACAATATCCAGGAGATTTGCAACGATAAGGAGGGGACGTGATAATCACATTTTATCTATAAGGCCACATCCAGGACTGCGCTGTAAGGTTTGCAGCTTTCCTGTTACCTCGCTGCTGGGTATCGGTGCATGAACTGCAGATGTGCAGTGAGGGGGTGCACAATGAGGAGGGGGGTGCAATGAGAGGGGTAAACAATTAGAGGGATGCAATGTGGGGGTGCACAACGAGGGGAGTTCGCAATGAGAGGGGTGCACTGCTCAATGAGGAAGCGCGCAATGACGGGGGTCTGCATTGAGGAAGCAGCACAATGTGGGGGGGTACAATGAGGGGGTGAACAATAAGGGGGTGCAATTAGGGGATTCTGCAATGAGGGGTGTGCAAAAGGGGTGCGTGCAATGAGCAGGGTGTGTAATGAGGCGGTTGCGCAATGAGGGGTTGTGTAATGAGGGGGATGCACAATGATGGGAGGTTCAATGGGGGATGCAATTAGTGGGGTGAACAATGAAGGGATGCAATGAGAGGTGTGAAAAATGAGGGGAGTGCGCAATGAGGGGGATGCACAATGAGGTGTGGTGCGCAATGAAGAGGGGTTCAATGGGAGGTGCAATTAGGGGATTCTGCAATGAGGGGTGTGCAAAGGGGTGCGTGCAATGAGCAGGGTGTGTAATGAGGGGGGTGCACAATGATGGGAGGTTCAATAGGGTGTGCAATTAGGGGTGTGAGCAATGATGGGGTGCACAATGAGAGGGATGCAATGAGCAGGGTGCACAATGAGGGGAGTGCGCAATGAAGGGGGGTGCAATTAGGGGGATGAACAATGAGAGGGCTGCAATGAGAGGTGTGAAAAATGAGGGGAGTGTGCAATGAGGGGGATGTACAATGAGGTGTGGTGCGCAATGAAGGGGGTGAACAATGAGGAGGGTGTGCATTAAAGTGAATTTGCAATTAGGGGGTCTGCAATGAATGGTCTTAAAGGAACAGTCTATTATGGAGTTTTTTTTCTATATCATGTGCTGACGGATGATCAGGCGCCGCAGTGCCGGTGCCGGTACATATGACCCCCTTTAGTTTCGCCCCTTGTAGTAGACCCCGTGCCTTCCTAGCGGTCTGGTGGCTGCCATATTGAACACATGGCGGACGCTGACAATCCGCGCGCTCCATCGGACGCGCTGCCAGCACATTAGCGGGACTGGATCCTCCGCGCGGCTCCAGACGGAGTCTAAACACGAGAACCTTTTCTCAGGCCGCCGCGGAGTGGGAGTCGTTTTTTCCAGACACAATATGACTAATTGGCTCGTACGGCTTCGCCTTCAGATGCCGCTCCGGCCAAAGTTCTTTTAATTAGTCCATTAAGTGTATGCGGGAAAATATCCCCCGTGAATATATATGTATTTTCTTCTGCCTGGGCTGGCATGTGTTCTACCTAATGTACCCTGAGTAATCGCTGCCGCCGTAATGAGCTTGTAAAGTGAAATGGTCAGTCTCAAACTCTCCTTCATCCGCCGCCGCCGTCCGCTTAACCCGCGAGTGCCTGGAAGGAGGGGGGAAACACCCCCCCAAAACTGGCTGAACTTTCTGATGACTACAAAGGGTTAATGGAATGTTCACGGAACGTAGAATTCTGAACAGTTTAGGGGCAAATGTGAAAGCGTCGGGTAAAGGGACGGCGGATACGGTGAAATTAAAGGGATTGTCCAGGGAAGGATCGGTGATAACCTACAGATCAGTGGGGGCCTGATCTTTGGGACCGGTGCCAATTGGCAGAGGAATGGACTCTCAATGTATTCACTCACTATGGGGCTGGCTGACAAAAAGTGAAGAGGAGCGCTCGATAGACCCCTGGGAATGAAGGGAGCGGCGGTCCGGGGGTCTCACTGCTGCTCCATTCTAATGGGGGCTAAAAGTGCCCGACTATTCTGCTGGTCAATGGGGTCCAGACTATGGAGAGATGATAACTTATCACTGGACAACCCCCATTTATACACGTACAGGTGTAACCTGAGGGTCCTGGGCCCCAACGCAGAATTTGTTGTCGGGGGTCTTAACTATTATGAGCCATTGATAATACTAAGGTCTTCTTATACAACAGTGAGGTTCTTTTGGGACCTGGGTGTAGTCTTACATCACTGATTTAGTCCTTGGTTGCTCAATGTGGGTTCACATGGGCTCATTAGAGGAACAGATTTTCGGGCCCCCTTTATATAGATATACAGAATACCCCTGTTGTGTCTCGGTACCATTGACGCAAGACTCCCAAGTCTAAGTTAAGCTGGTCTAACTTTGGTTGTGCACATTCTGTGAGGCTCCAAACACAGATTAGCTAAATCCACGCTCCTCATGGGCGGGTCCAACATGAGCACAGCTCCTCTTCTTCACCATTATCACCATTTTTGCACTTTTTCTCGGTGTCATTGTCGCAAGACTCCCGGGTCTAAGTTAAGCTGGTCTAACTTTGGTTGTGCACATGCCGTGAGGCTCCAGACTCAGATTAGCTCCATCGATGTTCCTCATGGGTGGGTCCAGAGCACCTTATCACACTGATCATCATTTTTGCACTTTTACAGACCTGGGAGGTCATCCAGCCATAAAAAGGGCAACCAGCACGCAGACTTTTCTATTTTGGCATGGGTAGGTAAGTATGAAGACACACTAGAAGAATGGGGGGCAGGTGTGTTGGTTGGGCACATGCAGTGAGGCTCTAAACACAGATTAGCTAAATCCACGCTCCTCATGGGTGGGTCCAACCTGAGCACAGCTCCTCCTCTTCACCATTATCATTTTTGCACTTTTTCTCGGCACCATTGTCGCAAGACTCCCAGATCTAAGTTAAGCTGGTCTAACTTTGGTTGTGCACATGCCATGAGGCTCTAAACACAGATTAGCTCCAGCCACGCTCCTCATGGGTGGGTCCAGGCTGAGCACACCTTCTTCTCTTCACAATGATCATTATATTTGCACTTTTTTAGACCAGAGAAGTGATCCAGCTATAAGAAGAGGGACAGGCCAGCACCCAAACCTTTCTATCTCGGCATGGGTAGGTAAATATGGAGACACACTAAAAGAATGGGGGGCAGGTGTGATGGTTGTGCGCATGCCATGAGGCTCCAAACACATGTTCCTCATGGGCGGGTCTAGAGCTCCTCTTCACCATTATCATCATTTTTGCACTTTTTCAGATCCGGGAAGTGATCCAGCCATAAGAAGATGGGCAACCAGCACCCAAACCTTTCTATCTTGGCATGGGTAGGCAAGTAGAAGAATGGGGGGCTGGTGTGTTGGTTGTTGGTTGGTTGGTTGGTTATATATACACACTTGATTGGTTGTTAGGAATATCTAATATTTTAGGAAATCTACCATTCTCATGTTACATATTGCCGCTGTCTCCTTATGTAACGCTTATGGCCGGTGTAAGAGCAGCAAGCGGGATAAGTGGACCCACTGTACCACAGGGAGGACCTAGCTTTACCCTTTATGGGTATGGCCTTAACTAAGCGCCCACCATGAGGCGGACGCCAGTTACCAATCCCAGGGCAGTGACCGGGACTGTGGCAGCTGACCCCCAGGGCAGGTGATGGACACAGGGATAGATGGGTACAGGTGGAGTGACTGAGGCAGGCTGGACAGGTGGGTAAAGATAGGAATGGTGGGCACAGCAGGGATAGACAGGTATGGGAAGGCAGGAACTGGAGACGGACACAGGGATATCAGGGCAGGAGCACAGGAACCTGATAATTAGCTAGCAGACTGGAGACTGACTAACTAGAGGTGTTGCGCAGGCGCCTCCCCTAATGAGAGGGTGCCTTAAATACACAGTTCTTCTCAGCCATAGGCTGCGGGAAGGGGGCAGCAGCACATGTGGATAGCCGGGGCAGACCGGGGAAGGACACGACCCGGCCAAGGCGATGAATAAGTCGGCATCACATAATTTAAGTCTCGTCCGGCAAGTGGTGGGGGGGACCCCATGGTCTAAATTTGGACCAATTTTACTGACCGTGGCTGCCATGTTGTCCTGCAGACGGACACAGGGATAACAGGGCAGGAGCTCGGGAACCTGACAACTTACTAGCAGACTGGAGACTGACTGACTAACTAGAGGTGTTGCGCAGGCACCTCCCCTAATGGGAGGGTGCCTTAAATACACAGTTCTTCTCAGCCATAGGCTGCGAGAAGGGGACAGCAGCACATGTGGATGTCCGGGGCAGAGCGGGGAAGGACGCGACCCGGCCAAGGCGATGAATAAGTCACCATCACAGAATTTAAGTCTCCTCCGGCAAGTGGTGGGGAGGACCCCATGGTCTAAATTTGGACCAATTATACTGACCGTGGCTGCCATGTTGCCCTGCCCTCTTCTGGGCCGCTTTATTGACAGCATTGGCAATTTTGCATCCAAATATTTTCTATCAAAGTCTTATTTTTTTCCCATTTTTTGACAATGCAGAGACATCAAGGAGACGAGTGACAGCGGCAGGTGGCGTGCGAAGCAGGGGAGGGGTTAATTCCCTGCCGCTATGTGCCTGTACCTAGGGCCCCCCCAGTCCGCGTGCAGCAGAGGGGCTGTAACATGGAGATAACACAACATTTGGCATCAGAAACACTTCCTAACAATCCTGGGTATTCTTAATTAAACAGATTGGCACCAATTAGTGGCTTTGGAAATTGGTTGTTTTTTTTTTTGTTGTTGGGGGGTTTAGAGGGGGGCGGGGGGCTTAAGAAGGATACAGAGAGGCTCTTTCATACTTTGCGAATGAAACTGTTAATGCCGATGGTGGCGGCGTGGGGGAGACATGCTAACCCTTTCATTGCCAGAGCGCTGTACCGAGGTTGGATCATTGTGCAACCTCATCACTGAGGGGGATACATGGTATGGTCATTTAAAGGGGAGATCCCCCAGACCTCGGGACGAGTTGCAAATTTCTTGGGTGCTGCCAAAACCTCAAAAAATGTATGAAAACCCAGCGTTTCTTGCTCCCCGGAGTCTCATCTTTGGGGTGTGGATGTGCAAATCGAATTGATTTTGCAGCATTTCGCTTTCTTCCTTTGTAGATGTCTGGGAAGTGGCGGCTGTCGCTGGCCTAACGTGCCCCCGGATCCCTAATATCGGTGAGTGATGCTACTTTCTGTCACAAAAGAGCTAATGGATTCGGTGTCAGGGGACCCGGCGACACAGAAAATCCATTTACCTTCTGAGGAGTCGGCCCGCGGCGCGGCGGCTTCTCCACGTTCTGTAAGCGATGCTCCTCTTTTGCTTCAAGGGATAAGTTACAAATGATGGCACATTAGAAGTCTGGCCGAGGCCTCAGCCGCTCTGGGAAGACGCTACGGTAGTCCTGGTCTCAGCAAGTCATGGTCGCCATTACCCAGCGCAAGAAAAGTTGGTTACACAACTACAAAAGTATAGCGCTCGGTGGTTACACATTTACAAAAGTATAGAGCTCGGTGGTTACACATTTACAAAAGTATAGAGCTTGGTGGTTACACATTTACAAAAGTATAGAGCTCGGTGGTTACACATTTACAAAAGTATAGAGCTCGGTGGTTACACATCTACAAAAGTATAGAGCTCAGTGGTTACACATTTACAAAAGTATAGCGCTCGGTGGTTACACATCTACAAAAGTATACAGCTCGGTGGTTACACAATTACAAAAGTATAGCGCTCGGTGGTTACACAATTACAAAAGTATAGAGCTCGGTGGTTACACAATTACAAAAGTATAGAGCTCGGTGGTTACACAATTACAAAAGTATAGAGCTCGGTGGTTACACAATTACAAAAGTATAGCGCTCGGTGGTTACACAATTACAAAAGTATAGAGCTCGGTGGTTACACAATTACAAAAGTATAGAGCTCGGTGGTTACACATTTACAAAAGTATAGCGCTCGGTGGTTACACAATTACAAAAGTATAGAGCTCGGTGGTTACACATTTACAAAAGTATAGAGCTCAGTGGTTACACAACTACAAATTATACAGCTCGGTGGTTACACATCTACAAAAGTATAGAGCTCGGTGGTTACACATTTACAAAAGTATAGAGCTCGGTGGTTACACATTTACAAAAGTATAGAACTCAGTGGTTACACATTTACAAAAGTATAGAGCTCGGTGGTTACACAACTACAAAAGTATAGAGCTCGGTGGTTACACATTTACAAAAGTATAGAGCTTGGTGGTTACACATTTACAAAAGTATAGAGCTCGGTGGTTACACATTTACAAAAGTATAGAGCTCGGTGGTTACACATCTACAAAAGTATAGAGCTCAGTGGTTACACATTTACAAAAGTATAGCGCTCGGTGGTTACACATCTACAAAAGTATACAGCTCGGTGGTTACACAATTACAAAAGTATAGCGCTCGGTGGTTACACAATTACAAAAGTATAGAGCTCGGTGGTTACACAATTACAAAAGTATAGAGCTCGGTGGTTACACAATTACAAAAGTATAGAGCTTGGTGGTTACACAATTACAAAAGTATAGCGCTCGGTGGTTACACAATTACAAAAGTATAGAGCTCGGTGGTTACACAATTACAAAAGTATAGAGCTCGGTGGTTACACATTTACAAAAGTATAGCGCTCGGTGGTTACACATTTACAAAAGTATAGAGCTCAGTGGTTACACAACTACAAATTATACAGCTCGGTGGTTACACATCTACAAAAGTATAGAGCTCGGTGGTTACACATTTACAAAAGTATAGAGCTCGGTGGTTACACATTTACAAAAGTATAGCGCTCGGTGGTTACACAACTACAAAAGTATAGAGCTCGGTGGTTACACATTTACAAAAGTATAGAGCTCGGTGGTTACACATCTACAAATGTATAGCGCTCGGTGGTTACACATTTACAAAAGTATAGCGCTCGGTGGTTACACAATTACAAAAGTACAGAGCTCAGTGGTTACACAACTACAAAAGTATAGAGCTCAGTGGTTACACATTTACAAAAGAATAGAGCTCAGTGGTTACACATCTACAAAAGTATCGAGTTTGATAGTTACATATCTGCAAAACAATAGAGCTCGGTGGTTACACATCCACAAAAGTATAAAGCTTGAGGGTAACACAACTACAAAAGTATACAGCTCGGTGGTTACACATTTACAAAAGTATAGAGCTCAGTGGTTACACATTTACAAAAGTATAGAGCTTGATGGTTACACATCCAGAAAATTATAGAGCTTGGTGGTTATTCATCTACAAGAGTATAGAGCTTGATAATTACACATCTACAAAAGTATACAGCTCGGTGGTTACATAACTATAAAAGTATAGAGCTCGGTGGTTACATAACTATAAAAGTATAGAGCTCGGTGGTTACACATTTACAAAAGTATAGGGCTCGGTGGTTACATAACTATAAAAGTATAGCGCTTGAGGGTTACACAACTACAAAAGTATAGAGCTCGGTGGTTACACAACTACAAAAGTATAGAGCTCGGTGGTTACACATTTACAAAAGTATAGAGCTCGGTGGTTACACATCTACAAAAGTATAGAACTCGGTGGTTACAGAACTACAAAAGTATAGAGCTCAGTGGTTACAAAACTACAAAAATAGAGAGCTCAGTGGTTACTCAGCTATTGGAAACAGACCTCAGTGGTTACACAACAACCACAGCACTATGCTTGATAGTTGCACATTGGATGGAAGCATGGCGTTTAGTAGCTATACAGTTACAAAGGTACAAAGTATGGCAGTTACACCGTAACCAAGGCACAGTGCTTGATGGTTACACAACAAAAGTATAGAGCTCGGTGATTACACAACTAGCAGGGCACAGGGCTCAGTGGTTACACATTGGATGGAGGCACTGCTCTTAGTGGTTACACATTGGATGGAGGCACTGCTCTTAGTGGTCACACATTGGATGGAGGCACTGCTCTTAGTGGTTACACATTGGATGGAGGCACTGCTCTTGATGGTTACACATTGGTTGGAGGCACTGCTCTTAGTGGTTACACATTGGATGGAGGTACTGCTCTTAGTGGTTACACATTGGATGGAGGCACTGCTCTTGATGGTTACACATTGGATGGAGGCACTGCTCTTAGTGGTTACACATTGGATGGAGGCACTGCTCTTAGTGGTTACACATTGGATGGAGGCACTGCTCTTAGTGGTTACACATTGGTTGGAGGCACTGCTCTTGATAGTTACACATTGGATGGAGGCACTGCTCTTAGTGGCTACACATTGGATGGAGACACTGCTCTTAGTGGTTACACATTGGATGGAGGCACTGCTCTTGATGGTTACACATTGGTTGGAGGCACTGCTCTTGATAGTTACACATTGGATGGAGGCACTGCTCTTGATGGTTACACATTGGATGGAGGCACTGCTCTTGATGGTTACACATTGGATGGAGACACTGCTCTTAGTGGTTACACATTGGATGGAGGCACTGCTCTTAGTGGTTACACATTGGATGGAGGCACAGCTCTTAGTGGTTACACATTGGATGGAGGCACAGCTCTTAGTGGTTACACATTGGATGGAGGCACTGCTCTTGATGGTTACACATTGGATGGAGGCACTGCTCTTGATGGTTACACATTGGATGGAGGCACTGCTCTTGATGGTTACACATTGGCTGGAGGCACTGCTCTTGATAGTTACACATTGGATGGAGGCACTGCTCTTAGTGGCTACACATTGGATGGAGACACTGCTCTTAGTGGTTACACATTGGTTGGAGGCACTGCTCTTGATGGTTACACATTGGTTGGAGGCACTGCTCTTGATGGTTACACATTGGTTGGAGGCACTGCTCTTGATAGTTACACATTGGATGGAGGCACTGCTCTTAGTGGTTACACATTGGATGGAGGCACTGCTCTTGATGGTTACACATTGGATGGAGGCACTGCTCTTGATGGTTACACATTGGATGGAGACACTGCTCTTAGTGGTTACACATTGGATGGAGGCACTGCTCTTAGTGATTACACATTGGATGGAGGCACAGCTCTTAGTGGTTACACATTGGATGGAGGCACAGCTCTTAGTGGTTACACATTGGATGGAGGCACTGCTCTTGATGGTTACACATTGGATGGAGGCACTGCTCTTAGTGGCTACACATTGGATGGAGACACTGCTCTTAGTGGCTACACATTGGATGGAGACACTGCTCTTGATGGTTTCACATTACTTGGAGGCACAGCTCTTGATGGTTACACATTGGATGGAGGCACTGCTCTTACTGGTTACACATTGGATGGAGGCACTGCTCTTAATGGTTACACATTGGATGGAGGTACTGCTCTTAGTGATTACACATTGGATGGAGGCACTGCTCTTAGTGGTTACACATTGGATGGAGGCACTGCTCTTATTGGTTACACATTGGAAGGAGGCACAGCTCTTGATGGTTACACATTGGATGGAGGCACTGCTCTTACTGGTTACACATTGGATGGAGGCACTGCTCTTATTGGTTACACATTGGAAGGAGGCACTGCTCTTATTGGTTACACATTGGAAGGAGGCAATGCTCTTGATGGTTACACATTGGATGGAGGCACTGCTCTTGATGGTTACACATTGGATGGAGGCACTGCTCTTGATGGTTACACATTGGATGGAGGCAAAGCTCTTGATGGTTACACATTGGATGGAGGCACAGCTCTTGATGGTTACACATTGGAAGGAGGCACTGCTCTTGATGGTTACACATTGGATGGAGGCACAGCTCTTGATGGTTACACATTGGATGGAGGCACAGCTCTTGATGGTTACACATTGGATGGAGGCACAGCTCTTAGTGGTTACACATTGGATGGAGGCACTGCTCTTGATGGTTACACATTGGATGGAGGCACAGCTCTTAGTGGTTACACATTGGATGGAGGCACTGCTCTTGATGGTTACACATTGGATGGAGGCACTGCTCTTGATGGTTACACATTGGATGGAGGCACAGCTCTTGATGGTTACACATTGGATGGAGGCACTGCTCTTACTGGTTACACATTGGATGGAGGCACTGCTCTTAGTGGTTACACATTGGATGGAGGCACTGCTCTTAGTGGTTACACATTGGATGGAGGCACTGCTCTTAGTGGTTACACATTGGATGGAGGCACTGCTCTTACTGGTTACACATTGGATGGAGGCACTGCTCTTACTGGTTACACATTGGATGGAGACACTGCTCTTAGTGGTTACACATTGGATGGAGGCACTGCTCTTAGTGGTTACACATTGGATGGAGGCACTGCTCTTAGTGGTTACACATTGGATGGAGGCACTGCTCTTGATGGTTACACATTGGTTGGAGGCACTGCTCTTGATAGTTACACATTGGATGGAGGCACTGCTCTTAGTGGCTACACATTGGATGGAGACACTGCTCTTAGTGGTTACACATTGGTTGGAGGCACTGCTCTTGATGGTTACACATTGGTTGGAGGCACTGCTCTTGATAGTTACACATTGGATGGAGGCACTGCTCTTAGTGGTTACACATTGGATGGAGGCACTGCTCTTGATGGTTACATATTGGAAGGAGGCACAGCTCTTACTGGTTACACATTGGATGGAGGCACTGTTCTTATTGGTTACACATTAGATGGAGGCATTGCTCTTAGTGGTTACACATTAGATGGAGGCATTGCTCTTAGTGGTTACACATTGGATGGAGGCACTGCTCTTATTGGTTACACATTAGATGGAGGCATTGCTCTTAGTGGTTACACATTAGATGGAGGCATTGCTCTTAGTGGTTACACATTGGATGGAGGCACTGCTCTTATTGGTTACACATTAGATGGAGGCATTGCTCTTAGTGGTTACACATTAGATGGAGGCATTGCTCTTAGTGGTTACACATTGGATGGAGGCACTGCTCTTAGTGGTTACACATTGGATGGAGGCACTGCTCTTAGTGGTTACACATTGGATGGAGGCACTGCTCTTAGTGGTTACACATTGGATGGAGGCACTGCTCTTACTGGTTACACATTGGATGGAGGCACTGCTCTTAGTGGTTACACATTGGATGGAGGCACTGCTCTTACTGGTTACACATTGGATGGAGGCACTGCTCTTACTGGTTACACATTGGATGGAGGCACTGCTCTTAGTGGTTACACATTGGATGGAGGCACTGCTCTTACTGGTTACACATTGGATGGAGGCACTGCTCTTACTGGTTACACATTGGATGTAGGCACTGCTCTTACTGGTTACACATTGGATGGAGGCACTGCTCTTACTGGTTACACATTGGATGTAGGCACTGCTCTTACTGGTTACACATTGGATGGAGGCACTGCTCTTACTGGTTACACATTGGATGGAGGTACTGCTCTTAGTGGTTACACATTGGATGGAGGCACTGCTCTTACTGGTTACACATTGGATGGAGGCACTGCTCTTACTGGTTACACATTGGATGGAGGCACTGCTCTTACTGGTTACACATTGGATGGAGGCACTGCTCTTACTGGTTACACATTGGATGGAGGCACTGCTCTTACTGGTTACACATTGGATGGAGGCACTGCTCTTACTGGTTACACATTGGATGGAGACACTGCTCTTAGTGGTTACACATTGGATGGAGGCACAGCTCTTAGTGGTTACACATTGGATGGAGGCACTGCTCTTACTGGTTACACATTGGATGGAGACACTGCTCTTAGTGGTTACACATTGGATGGAGGCACAGCTCTTAGTGGTTACACATTGGATGGAGGCACTGCTCTTAGTGGTTACACATTGGATGGAGGCACAGCTCTTAGTGGTTACACATTGGATGGAGGCACTGCTCTTAGTGGTTACACATTGGATGGAGGCACTGCTCTTAGTGGTTACACATTGGATGGAGGCACTGCTCTTAGTGGTTACACATTGGATGGAGGCACTGCTCTTAGTGGTTACACATTGGATGGAAGCAGTGCTCTTAGTGGTTACACACTGGATGGAGGCACTGCTCTTAGTGGTTACACATTGGATGGAGGCACTGCTCTTAGTGGTCACACATTGGATGGAGGCACAGCTCTTAGTGGTTACACATTGGATGGAGGCACAGCTCTTAGTGGTTACACATTGGATGGAGGCACAGCTCTTAGTGGTTACACATTGGATGGAGGCACTGCTCTTAGTGGTTACACATTGGATGGAGGCACTGCTCTTAGTGGTTACACATTGGATGGAGGCACTGCTCTTAGTGGTTACACATTGGATGGAAGCACTGCTCTTAGTGGTCACACATTGGATGGAGGCACAGCTCTTAGTGGTTACACATTGGATGGAGGCACAGCTCTTAGTGGTTACACATTTGATGGAGGCACAGCTCTTAGTGGTTACACATTGGATGGAGGCACTGCTCTTAGTGGTTACACATTGGATGGAGGCACTGCTCTTAGTGGTTACACATTGGATGGAGGCACTGCTCTTAGTGGTTACACATTGGATGGAGGCACTGCTCTTACTGGTTACACATTGGATGGAGGCACTGCTCTTGATAGTTACACATTGGATGGAGGCACTGCTCTTACTGGTTACACATTGGATGTAGGCACTGCTCTTACTGGTTACACATTGGATGGAGGCACTGCTCTTACTGGTTACACATTGGATGGAGGTACTGCTCTTAGTGGTTACACATTGGATGGAGGCACTGCTCTTACTGGTTACACATTGGATGGAGGCACTGCTCTTACTGGTTACACATTGGAAGGAGGCACTGCTCTTACTGGTTACACATTGGATGGAGGCACTGCTCTTGATAGTTACACATTGGATGGAGGCACTGCTCTTGATAGTTACACATTGGATGGAGGCACTGCTCTTATTGGTTACACATTGGAAGGAGGCACAGCTCTTGATGGTTACACATTGAATGGAGGCACAGCTCTTGATGGTTTCACATTACTTGGAGGCACAGCTCTTGATGGTTACACATTGGATGGAGGCACTGCTCTTACTGGTTACACATTGGATGGAGGCACTGCTCTTAGTGGTTACACATTGGATGGAGGCACTGCTCTTAGTGGTTACACATTGGATGGAGGCACTGCTCTTAGTGGTTACACATTGGATGGAGGCACTGCTCTTATTGGTTACACATTGGAAGGAGGCACTGCTCTTACTGGTTACACATTGGATGGAGGCACTGCTCTTATTGGTTACACATTGGATGGAGGCACTGCTCTTGATGGTTACACATTGGATGGAGGCACAGCTCTTGATGGTTACACATTGGATGGAGGCACAGCTCTTGATGGTTACACATTGGATGGAGGCATAGCTCTTGATGGTTACACATTGGATGGAGGCACTGCTCTTACTGGTTACACATTGGATGGAGGCACTGCTCTTACTGGTTACACATTGGATGGAGGCACTGCTCTTAGTGGTTACACATTGGATGGAGGCACTGCTCTTAGTGGTTACACATTGGATGGAGGCACTGCTCTTAGTGGTTACACATTGGATGGAGGCACTGCTCTTGATGGTTACACATTGGATGGAGGCACTGCTCTTGATGGTTACACATTGGTTGGAGGCACTGATCTTGATAGTTACACATTGGATGGAGGCACTGCTCTTAGTGGCTACACATTGGATGGAGACACTGCTCTTAGTGGTTACACATTGGTTGTAGGCACTGCTCTTGATGGTTACACATTGGTTGGAGGCACTGCTCTTGATGGTTACACATTGGATGGAGGCACTGCTCTTGATAGTTACACATTGGATGGAGGCACTGCTCTTAGTGGTTACACATTGGATGGAGGCACTGCTCTTGATGGTTACACATTGGTTGGAGGCACTGCTCTTGATAGTTACACATTGGATGGAGGCACTGCTCTTAGTGGTTACACATTGGATGGAGGCACTGCTCTTGATGGTTACACATTGGATGGAGACACTGCTCTTAGTGGTTACACATTGGATGGAGGCACTGCTCTTAGTGGTTACACATTGGATGGAGGCACTGCTCTTAGTGGTTACACATTGGATGGAGGCACTGCTCTTAGTGGTTACACATTGGATGGAGGCACTGCTCTTAGTGGTTACACATTGGATGGAGGCACTGCTGTTAGTGGTTACACATTGGATGGAGGCACTGCTCTTATTGGTTACACATTAGATGGAGGCACTGCTCTTAGTGGTTACACATTAGATGGAGGCATTGCTCTTAGTGGTTACACATTAGATGGAGGCATTGCTCTTAGTGGTTACACATTGGATGGAGGCATTGCTCTTAGTGGTTACACATTGGATGGAGGCACTGCTCTTATTGGTTACACATTAGATGGAGGCATTGCTCTTAGTGGTTACACATTAGATGGAGGCATTGCTCTTAGTGGTTACACATTGGATGGAGGCACTGCTCTTATTGGTTACACATTAGATGGAGGCATTGCTCTTAGTGGTTACACATTAGATGGAGGCATTGCTCTTAGTGGTTACACATTGGATGGAGGCACTGCTCTTAGTGGTTACACATTGGATGGAGGCACTGCTCTTAGTGGTTACACATTGGATGGAGGCACTGCTCTTAGTGGTTACACATTGGATGGAGGCACTGCTCTTACTGGTTACACATTGGATGGAGGCACTGCTCTTAGTGGTTACACATTGGATGGAGGCACTGCTCTTACTGGTTACACATTGGATGGAGGCACTGCTCTTACTGGTTACACATTGGATGGAGGCACTGCTCTTAGTGGTTACACATTGGATGGAGGCACTGCTCTTACTGGTTACACATTGGATGGAGGCACTGCTCTTACTGGTTACACATTGGATGTAGGCACTGCTCTTACTGGTTACACATTGGATGGAGGCACTGCTCTTACTGGTTACACATTGGATGTAGGCACTGCTCTTACTGGTTACACATTGGATGGAGGCACTGCTCTTACTGGTTACACATTGGATGGAGGTACTGCTCTTAGTGGTTACACATTGGATGGAGGCACTGCTCTTACTGGTTACACATTGGATGGAGGCACTGCTCTTACTGGTTACACATTGGATGGAGGCACTGCTCTTACTGGTTACACATTGGATGGAGGCACTGCTCTTACTGGTTACACATTGGATGGAGGCACTGCTCTTACTGGTTACACATTGGATGGAGGCACTGCTCTTACTGGTTACACATTGGATGGAGACACTGCTCTTAGTGGTTACACATTGGATGGAGGCACAGCTCTTAGTGGTTACACATTGGATGGAGGCACTGCTCTTACTGGTTACACATTGGATGGAGACACTGCTCTTAGTGGTTACACATTGGATGGAGGCACAGCTCTTAGTGGTTACACATTGGATGGAGGCACTGCTCTTAGTGGTTACACATTGGATGGAGGCACAGCTCTTAGTGGTTACACATTGGATGGAGGCACTGCTCTTAGTGGTTACACATTGGATGGAGGCACTGCTCTTAGTGGTTACACATTGGATGGAGGCACTGCTCTTAGTGGTTACACATTGGATGGAGGCACTGCTCTTAGTGGTTACACATTGGATGGAAGCACTGCTCTTAGTGGTTACACACTGGATGGAGGCACTGCTCTTAGTGGTTACACATTGGATGGAGGCACTGCTCTTAGTGGTCACACATTGGATGGAGGCACAGCTCTTAGTGGTTACACATTGGATGGAGGCACAGCTCTTAGTGGTTACACATTGGATGGAGGCACAGCTCTTAGTGGTTACACATTGGATGGAGGCACTGCTCTTAGTGGTTACACATTGGATGGAGGCACTGCTCTTAGTGGTTACACATTGGATGGAGGCACTGCTCTTAGTGGTTACACATTGGATGGAAGCACTGCTCTTAGTGGTCACACATTGGATGGAGGCACAGCTCTTAGTGGTTACACATTGGATGGAGGCACAGCTCTTAGTGGTTACACATTTGATGGAGGCACAGCTCTTAGTGGTTACACATTGGATGGAGGCACTGCTCTTAGTGGTTACACATTGGATGGAGGCACTGCTCTTAGTGGTTACACATTGGATGGAGGCACTGCTCTTAGTGGTTACACATTGGATGTAGGCACTGCTCTTACTGGTTACACATTGGATGGAGGCACTGCTCTTGATAGTTACACATTGGATGGAGGCACTGCTCTTACTGGTTACACATTGGATGTAGGCACTGCTCTTACTGGTTACACATTGGATGGAGGCACTGCTCTTACTGGTTACACATTGGATGGAGGTACTGCTCTTAGTGGTTACACATTGGATGGAGGCACTGCTCTTACTGGTTACACATTGGATGGAGGCACTGCTCTTACTGGTTACACATTGGATGGAGGCACTGCTCTTACTGGTTACACATTGGATGGAGGCACTGCTCTTACTGGTTACACATTGGATGGAGGCACTGCTCTTACTGGTTACACATTGGATGGAGACACTGCTCTTAGTGGTTACACATTGGATGGAGGCACAGCTCTTAGTGGTTACACATTGGATGGAGGCACTGCTCTTACTGGTTACACATTGGATGGAGACACTGCTCTTAGTGGTTACACATTGGATGGAGGCACAGCTCTTAGTGGTTACACATTGGATGGAGGCACTGCTCTTAGTGGTTACACATTGGATGGAGGCACAGCTCTTAGTGGTTACACATTGGATGGAGGCACTGCTCTTAGTGGTTACACATTGGATGGAGGCACTGCTCTTAGTGGTTACACATTGGATGGAGGCACTGCTCTTAGTGGTTACACATTGGATGGAGGCACTGCTCTTAGTGGTTACACATTGGATGGAAGCACTGCTCTTAGTTGTCACACATTGGATGGAGGCACAGCTCTTAGTGGTTACACATTGGATGGAGGCACAGCTCTTAGTGGTTACACATTGGATGGAGGCACAGCTCTTAGTGGTTACACATTGGATGGAGGCACTGCTCTTAGTGGTTACACATTGGATGGAGGCACCGCTCTTAGTGGTTACACATTAGATGGAGGCACTGCTCTTAGTGGTTACACATTGGATGGAGGCACTGCTCTTAGTGGTTACACATTGGATGGAAGCACTGCTCTTAGTGGTTACACACTGGAAGGAGGCACTGATCTTAGTGGTTACACATTGGATGGAGGCACTGCTCTTAGTGGTTACACATTGGATGGAAGCACTGCTCTTAGTGGTTACACACTGGATGGAGGCACTGATCTTAGTGGTTACACATTGGATGGAAGCACTGCTCTTAGTGGTTACACACTGGATGGAGGCACTGATCTTAGTGGTTACACATTGGATGGAGGCACTGCTCTTACTGGTTACACATTGGATGGAGGCACTGCTCTTAGTGATTACACATTGGATGGAGGCACAGCTCTTAGTGGTTACACATTAGATGGAGGCACTGCTCTTAGTGGTTACACATTGGATGGAGGCACTGCTCTTACTGGTTACACATTGGATGGAGGCACTGCTCTTACTGGTTACACATTGGATGGAGGCACTGCTCTTACTGGTTACACCTTGGATGGAGGCACTGCTCTTACTGGTTACACATTGGATGGAGGCACTGCTCTTACTGGTTACACATTGGATGGAGACACTGCTCTTAGTGGTTACACATTGGATGGAGGCACAGCTCTTAGTGGTTACACATTGGATGGAGGCACTGCTCTTAGTGGTTACACATTGGATGGAGGCACAGCTCTTAGTGGTTACACATTGGATGGAGGCACTGCTCTTAGTGGTTACACATTGGATGGAGGCACTGCTCTTAGTGGTTACACATTGGATGGAGGCACTGCTCTTAGTGGTTACACATTGGATGGAGGCACTGCTCTTAGTGGTTACACATTGGATGGAAGCACTGCTCTTAGTTGTCACACATTGGATGGAGGCACAGCTCTTAGTGGTTACACATTGGATGGAGGCACAGCTCTTAGTGGTTACACATTGGATGGAGGCACAGCTCTTAGTGGTTACACATTGGATGGAGGCACTGCTCTTAGTGGTTACACATTGGATGGAGGCACTGCTCTTAGTGGTTACACATTAGATGGAGGCACTGCTCTTAGTGGTTACACATTGGATGGAGGCACTGCTCTTAGTGGTTACACATTGGATGGAAGCACTGCTCTTAGTGGTTACACACTGGATGGAGGCACTGATCTTAGTGGTTACACATTGGATGGAGGCACTGCTCTTAGTGGTTACACATTGGATGGAAGCACTGCTCTTAGTGGTTACACACTGGATGGAGGCACTGATCTTAGTGGTTACACATTGGATGGAAGCACTGCTCTTAGTGGTTACACACTGGATGGAGGCACTGATCTTAGTGGTTACACATTGGATGGAGGCACTGCTCTTACTGGTTACACATTGGATGGAGGCACTGCTCTTAGTGATTACACATTGGATGGAAGCACTGCTCTTAGTGGTTACACACTGGATGGAGGCACTGATCTTAGTGGTTACACATTGGATGGAAGCACTGCTCTTAGTGGTTACACACTGGATGGAGGCACTGATCTTAGTGGTTACACATTGGATGGAGGCACTGCTCTTACTGGTTACACATTGGATGGAGGCACTGCTCTTAGTGATTACACATTGGATGGAGGCACAGCTCTTGGTGGTTACACATTAGATGGAGGCACTGCTCTTAGTGGTTACACATTGGATGGAGGCACTGCTCTTAGTGGTTACACATTAGATGGAGGCACTGCTCTTAGTGGTTACACATTGGATGGAGGCACAGCTCTTAGTGGTTACACATTAGATGGAGGCACTGCTCTTGGTGAGTTTAGACTTTTTTGGTTACATGATATCCAGAGCACAGGGAAACAAATAAGACACAGATGTTGATGGTACGAGGCACATGAAGATAAACTCTGAGGTGGTGCAGATGTTGCTGGTTACACAACTACTGGGCATAAAGCTGGCGGGGGATACACCACAACCGGGGCGCAGTGCTCGGTGGTTTATTCATTGAGCCCCCATTTCACGCGGCAGCCGCCTCTCACCTGACGAGTTCCTCCGATAAAAGGTCTGATTCAGGAAAGTGCAAGCACTGAAATGTTCCGAAAAACGTCCCTTATCAGCGTCTGCGCCTCCGACCGGCGTCACGTGCTCCCTCCTGGGAACCGGCTGCCCTTTTCCATGTACAATGTGGCCGTGCTCCGGAGCGGTGGCACCGGGACTCAGCATAAAGGGATCTGGGCCGCACTGATCGGGGCCGGGGGTCGCTGTATATTAACTCCTTCACTGCCACATTAAGTTGACCCCTGAAACTTGTCAATCACTTCATATATATTTGAATTTCAGATTTCTCCTTGCGTTATCATCCATCGAGTCCCGAAGATTCTGCACAGTCACTAAATAACCGCAAACTGGTCACCACATCAGCAACGAACGTACTGCTACGAGGCAGATCCTGTGTGTCTATACCGCATGTATGCTGAGCATTGTCTGAACAGGCATGAAGTTTGTATTATACTCCAGAGCTGCACTCACTATTCTGCTGGTTCAGTCACTGTGTACATACATTACATTACTGATCCTGAGTTACCTCCTGTATTATACTCCAGAGCTGCACTCACTATTCTGCTGGTGCAGTCACTGTGTACATACATTACATTACTGATCCGGAGTTACCTCCTGTATTATACTCCAGAGCTGCACTCACTATTCTGCTGGTGCAGTCACTGTGTACATACATTACATTACTGATCCTGAGTTACCTCCTGTATTATACTCCAGAGCTGCACTCACTATTCTGCTGGTGCAGTCACTGTGTACATACATTACATTACTGATCCTGAGTTACCTCCTGTATTATACTCCAGAGCTGCACTCACTATTCTGCTGGTGCAGTTACTGACAAGTAGGGAATATTGTAGATTCTGCTGATAGTGATGGAACGTTCTCTGTATACTATATATCTGTATACTGATTTCCACTCGCTCACCTCCTCCAGGACAGTCTGGGTCCGCCGGTCCCGGTTCTTTGTCCGCCGGTCCCGGTTCTTTGTCCGCCGGTCCCGGTTCTGTATCCGCCGATCCCGATTCTGGGTCCGCTGGTCCCGGTTCTGGATCCGCCGGTCCCGGTTCTGGGTCCGTCGGTCCCGGTTCTGAGTCCGCCGGTTCTGGATCTGCCGGTCCCGGTTCTGGGTCGGCCGGTCCCGGTTCTAGATCTGCCGGTCCCGGTTCTGGGTCCGCCGGTCCCGGTTCTGGGTCCTCCTTTCCTTCTTATACAGATATATGGAGAATATCCTGATCCGCATTTGTCCAAAAAAGGAAGACTTTCCACCTCGCGGCTCCAGGGACGCTCCAGTCTGTTACATTGGATATTCGCTGCCAGGGCCGTATTGTTGTTGGCGGTGATTTCTGAGCATCGCTCCCTGGGCCAAGATGGACAGAAATCTCTTCAAAGGAACTGAAGCCGCTAATGACCTCCCAAATCCACGGGAGGGGAGCGCAGGATCAGAACCGCGCGTCTGGAGGAAGAGGTCCGCTCAGACGGCGGAGGAGCGCGGAGATGTCTCAAGGAGATAAAAGAACAAGGGAAAGAAGGAGAAGAGAGGACAACGGGCGCAAGATCAGGAGCCACACCCTGTATACAGTGCGAACCGAGAACACCCAGCTTTCCCAACATCTGCACGGCAGATCTGCTCCATCATGTAGGGATCCAGTATGACTGCAGATCCATGGAAAGCTGGGTCACATTCCCTATGGAAGCTGTAATGGCTGCCACATTGCATTCACCCAGCTTTCCCATATATAGATCACATATTTCACACCGAGACAGAAGAGAGTGACCGGATCACCCAGCTTTCCCAGATTTAGATCATATTTCCCACCGAGACAGAAGAGAGTGACCGGCTCACCCAGCTTTCCCAGATTTAGATCATATTTCCCACCGAGACAGAAGAGAGTGACCGGATCACCCAGCTTTCCCAGATTTAGATCATATTTCACACCGAGACAGAAGAGAGTGACCGGATCACCCAGCTTTCCCAGATTTAGATCATATTTCCCACCGAGACAGAAGAGAGTGACCGGCTCACCCAGCTTTCCCAGATTTAGATCATATTTCCCACCGAGACAGAAGAGAGTGACCGGCTCACCCAGCTTTCCCAGATTTAGATCAAAAATTTCCCACCTAGACAGAAGAGAGTGACCGGCTCACCCAGCTTTCCCAGATTTAGATCAAAAATTTCCCACCTAGACAGAAGAGAGTGACCGGCTCACCCAACTTTCCCAGATTTAGATCATATTTCACACCGAGACAGAAGAGAGTGACCGGCTCACCCAGCTTTCCCAGATTTAGATCAAAAATTTCCCACCTAGACAGAAGAGAGTGACCGGCTCACCCAACTTTCCCAGATTTAGATCATATTTCACACCGAGACAGAAGAGAGTGACCGGCTCACCCAACTTTCCCAGATTTAGATCATATTTCACACCGAGACAGAAGAGAGTGACCGGCTCACCCAACTTTCCCAGATTTAGATCATATTTCACACCGAGACAGAAGAGAGTGACCAGATCACCCAGCTTTCCCAGATTTAGATCATATTTCACACCTAGACAAAAGAAAGTGACCAGATCACCCAGCTTTCCCAGATTTAGATCATATTTTACACCGAGAGAGAAGAGAGTGACCGGATCACCCAGCTTTCCCAGATTTAGACCATATTTTACACCGAGAGAGAAGAGAGTGACCGGATCACCCAGCTTTCCCAGATTTACATCATATTTCACACCGAGACAGAAGAGAGTGACCGGCTCACCCAGCTTTCCCAGATTTAGATCATATTTCACACCGAGACAGAAGAGAGTGACCGGATCACCCAGCTTTCCCAGATTTAGATCATATTTCACACCGAGACAGAAGAGAGTGACCGGTTCACCCAGCTTTCCCAGATTTAGATCATATTTCACACCGAGACAGAAGAGAGTGACCGGCTCACCCAGCTTTCCCAGATTTAGATCATATTTCCCACCTAGACAGAAGAGAGTGACCGGATCACCCAGCTTTCCCAGATTTAGATCATATTTTACACCGAGAGAGAAGAATGTGACCGGATCACCCAGCTTTCCCAGATTTAGATCAAATATTTCACACCTAGACAGAAGAGAGTGACCGGATCACACAGCTTTCCCAGATTTAGATCATATTTCACACCGAGACAGAAGAGAGTGACCGGCTCACCCAGCTTTCCCAGATTTAGATCATATTTCACACCGAGACAGAAGAGAGTGACCGGATCACTCAGCTTTCCCAGATTTAGATCATATTTCACACCGAGACAGAAGAGAGTGACCGGCTCACCCAGCTTTCCCAGATTTCGATCAAATATTTCACACCGAGACAGAAGAGAGTGACCGGATCACCCAGCTTTCCCAGATTTAGATCATATTTCACACCTAGACAGAAGAGAGTGACCAGCTCACCCAGCTTTCCCAGATTTAGATCATATTTCACACCGAGACAGAAGAGAGTGACCGGCTCACCCAGCTTTCCCAGATTTAGATCATATTTCACACCGAGACAGAAGAGAGTGACCGGATCACCCAGCTTTCCCAGATTTAGATCATATTTTACACCGAGAGAGAAGAATGTGACCGGATCACCCAGCTTTCCCAGATTTAGATCAAATATTTCACACCTAGACAGAAGAGAGTGACCGGATCACACAGCTTTCCCAGATTTAGATCATATTTCACACCGAGACAGAAGAGAGTGACCGGCTCACCCAGCTTTCCCAGATTTAGATCATATTTCACACCGAGACAGAAGAGAGTGACCGGATCACTCAGCTTTCCCAGATTTAGATCATATTTCACACCGAGACAGAAGAGAGTGACCGGCTCACCCAGCTTTCCCAGATTTCGATCAAATATTTCACACCGAGACAGAAGAGAGTGACCGGATCACCCAGCTTTCCCAGATTTAGATCATATTTCACACCTAGACAGAAGAGAGTGACCAGCTCACCCAGCTTTCCCAGATTTAGATCATTTTTCACACCGAGACAGAAGAGAGTGACCGGCTCACCCAGCTTTCCCAGATTTAGATCATATTTTACACCGAGACAGAAGAGAGTGACCGGATCACCCAGCTTTCCCAGATTTAGATCAAATATTTCTCACCTACACAGAAGAGAGTGACCGGATCACCCAGCTTTCCCAGATTTAGATCAAATATTTCACACCGAGACAGAAGAGAGTGACCGGATCACCCAGCTTTCCCAGATTTAGATCAAATATACCGAGACAGAAGAGAGTGACCGGCTCACCCAACTTTCCCAGATTTAGATCATATTTCACACCTACACAGAAGAGAGTGACCGGCTCACCCAGCTTTCCCAGATTTAGATCATATTTCACACCGAGACAGAAGAGAGTGACTGGCTCACCCAACTTTCCCAGGTACAGTCAGATATAAGCAATGTTTGGCATCTGATATGGAGAAGCCGAGGATTGTCAAACTCACAGCCTCCTCATCCCTTCCTCTGGTGAGAGACTCTGGATTCCCAGTGATGGATGGCACAGGCGCACAGTTACACCAGTATCCTGGTCACCACCGCCAGAGCGAGGAGAGAGGAAAGTGGGAAAGTGTCCTAACAACGGGGAAAGTCATTTCCTCTGAGCAACTCCAGCTCCCTGCACAGGAGGAGGCGACTCAGGGACCGAGACATCCAAAACCTCTGACTCACAAAGTTACACAAATAACGACTGCAGCCTCTTCCACAACCGCACTACAACTCCCACCATCTCTGAGCAGTATTATAGTAGTTATAGCCTTGTACATAGGGGGCAGTATTATAGTAGTTATATTCTTGTATATAGGGGCAGTATTATAGTAGTTATATTCTTGTACATAAGAGCAGTATTATAGTAGTTATATTCTTGTACATAGGGGGCAGTATTATAGTAGTTATATTCTTGTACATAAGAGCAGTATTATAGTAGTTATATTCTTGTACATAGGGGGCAGTATTATAGTAGTTATATTCTTGTACATAGGAGCAGTATTATAGTAGTTATATTCTTGTACATAGGGGGCAGTATTATAGTAGTTATATTCTTGTACATAGGGGCAGTATTATAGTAGTTATATTCTTGTATATAGGAGCAGTATTATAGTAGTTATATTCTTGTACATAGGGGCAGTATTATAGTAGTTATATTCTTGTACATAGGAGCAGTATTATAGTAGTTATATTCTTGTACATAGGAGCAGTATTATAGTAGTTATATTCTTGTACATAGGAGCAGTATTATAGTAGTTATATTCTTGTAAATAGGGGCAGTATTATAGTAGTTATATTCTTGTACATAGGGGGCAGTATTATAGTAGTTATAATCTTGTATATAGGAGCAGTATTATAGTAGTTATATTCTTGTACATAGGGGCAGTATTATAGTAGTTATATTCTTGTACATAAGAGCAGTATTATAGTATTATAGTAGTTATATTCTTGTACATAGGAGCAGTATTATAGTAGTTATATTCTTGTAAATAGGGGCAGTATTATAGTAGTTATATTCTTGTGCATAGGAGGCAGTATTATAGTAGTTATATTCTTGTACATATGAGCAGTATTATAGTAGTTATATTCTTGTACATAGGAGCAGTATTATAGTAGTTATATTCTTGTACATAGGGGCAGTATTATAGTAGTTATATTCTTGTACATAGAGAGCAGTATTATAGTAGTTATATTCTTGTACATAGAGGGCAGTATTATAGTAGTTATATTCTTGTACATAGAGGGCAGTATTATAGTAGTTAAATTCTTGTACATAGGGGCAGTATTATAGTAGTTATATTCTTGCATATAAGGGGGTAGCATTATAGTAGTTATATTCTTGTACATAGGAGCAGTATTATAGTAGTTATATTCTTGTACATAGGGGGCAGTATTATTGTAGTTATATTCTTGTAAATAGGGGCAGTATTATAGTAGTTATATTCTTGTGCATAGGAGGCAGTATTATAGCAGTTATATTCTTGTATATAGGGTCAGTATTATAGTAGTTATATCCTTGTACATAGGAGCAGTATTATAGTATTTATATTCTTGTACATAGGGGCAGTATTATAGTAGTTATATTCTTGTACATAGAGGGCAGTATTATAGTAGTTATATTCTTGTACATAGGGGGCAGTATTATAGTAGTTATATTATTGTACATAAGGGGCAGTATTATAGTAGTTATATTCTTGTACATAGGGGCAGTATTATAGTAGTTATATTCTTGTACATAGGAGCAGTATTATAGTAGTTATATTCTTGTACATAGGGGCAGTATTATAGTAGTTATATTCTTGTACATAGGGGGCAGTATTATAGTAGTTATATTCTTGTACATAGGAGCAGTATTATAGTAGTTATATTCTTGTACATAGGGGCAGTATTATAGTAGTTATATTCTTGTACATAGGGGGCAGTATTATAGTAGTTATATTCTTGTATATAGGAGCAGTATTATAGTAGTTATATTCTTGTACATAGGGGCAGTATTATAGTAGTTATATTTTTGTACATAGGGAGCAGTATTATAGTAGTTATATTCTTGTACATAGGGAGCAGTATTATAGTAGTTATATTCTTGTACATAGGAGCAGTATTATAGTAGTTATATTCTTGTACATAGGAGCAGTATTATAGTAGTTATATTCTTGTAAATAGGGGCAGTATTATAGTAGTTATATTCTTGTGCATAGAGGGCAGTATTATAGTAGTTATATTCTTGTACATAGGGGGCAGTATTATAGTAGTAATATTCTTGTACATAGGGGCAGTATTATAGTAATTATATTCTTGTACATAGGGGCAGTATTATAGTAGTTATATTCTTGTATATAAGGGGGCAGTATTATAGTAGTTATATTCTTGTACATAGGGGGCAGTATTATAGTGGTTATATTCCTGTACATAGGGGCAGTATTATAGTAGTTATATTCTTGTACATGGGGGCAGTATTATAGTAGTTATATTCTTGTATATAGGAGCAGTATTATAGTAGTTATATTATTGTACATAAGGGGCAGTATTATAGTAGTTATATTCTTATACATAAGGGGCAGTATTATAGTAGTTATATTCTTGTGCATAGGAGGCAGTATTATAGCAGTTATATTCTTGTATATAGGGTCAGTATTATAGTAGTTATATTATTGTACATAAGGGGCAGTATTATAGTAGTTATATTCTTGTACATAGGGGCAGTATTATAGTAGTTATATTCTTGTACATAGGTGCAGTATTATAGTAGTTATATTCTTGTACATAGGGGCAGTATTATAGTAATTATATTCTTGTACATAGGGGCAGTATAGTAGTTATATTATTGTACATAAGGGGCAGTATTCTAGTAGTTATATTCTTGTACATAGGGGGCAGTATTATAGTAATTATATTCTTGTACATAGGGGCAGTATTATAGTAGTTATATTATTGTACATAGGGGGCAGTATTATAGTAGTTATATTCTTGTACACAGGGGCAGTATTATAGTAATTATATTCTTGTACATAGGGGTAGTATTATAGTAGTTATATTCTTGTACATAGGGGGCAGTATTATAGTAGTTATATTCTTGTACATAGGGGGCAGTATTATAGTAGTTATATTCTTGTATATAGGGGGCAGTATTATAGTAGTTATATTCTTGTACATAGGGGACAGTATTATAGTAGTTATATTCTTGTACATAGGGGGCAGTATTATAGTAGTTATATTCTTGTACATAGGGGCAGTATTATAGTAGTTATATTCTTGTACATAGGGGCAGTATTATAGTAGTTATATTCTTGTATATAGGGGCAGTATTATAGTAGTTATATTCTTGTACATAGGGGGCTGTATTATAGTAGTTATATTCTTGTACATAGGGGCAGTATTATAGTAATTATATTCTTGTACATAGGGGCAGTATTATAGTAGTTATATTCTTGTATATAGGGGGCAGTATTATAGTAGTTATATTCTTGTACATAGGGGGCAGTATTATAGTAATTATATTCTTGTACATAGGGGGCAGTATTATAGTAGTTATATTCTTGTACATAGGGGGCTGTATTATAGTAGTTATATTCTTGTACATAGGGGCAGTATTATAGTAATTATATTCTTGTACATAGGGGCAGTATTATAGTAGTTATATTCTTGTATATAGGGGACAGTATTATAGTAGTTATATTCTTATACATAGGGGGCAGTATTATAGTAGTTATATTCTTGTACATAGGAGCAGTATTATAGTGGTTATATTCCTGTACATAGGGGCAGTATTATAGTAGTTATATTCTTGTACATAGGGGGCAGTATTATAGTAGTTATATTCTTGTACATAGGGGGCTGTATTATAGTAGTTATATTCTTGCACATAGGGGGCTGTATTATAGTAGTTATATTCTTGTACATAGGGGCAGTATTATAGTAATTATATTCTTGTACATAGGGTCAGTATTATAGTAGTTATATTCTTGTATATAGGGGACAATATTATAGTAGTTATATTCTTATACATAGGGGGCAGTATTATAGTAGTTATATTCTTGTACATAGGGGGCAGTATTATAGTTGTTATATTCTTGTACATAGGGGGCAGTATTATAGTAGTTATATTCTTGTACATAGGGGCAGTATTATAGTTGTTATAGTCTTGTACATAGGGGCAGTATTATAGTAGTTATATTCTTGTACATAGGGGGCAGTATTATAGTAGTTATATTCTTGTACATAGGAGCAGTATTATAGTAGTTATATTCTTGTACATAGTGGCAGTATTATAGTAGATATATTCTTGTACATAGGAGCAGTATTATAGTAGTTATATTCTTGTACATAGGGGGCAGTATTATAGTAGTTATATTCTTGTACATAGGGGGCAGTATTATAGTAGTTATATTCTTTTACATAGGAGCAGTATTATAGTAGTTATATTCTTGTACATAGGGAGCAGTATTATAGTAGATATATTCTTGTACATAGGAGCAGTATTATAGTAGTTATATTCTTGTACATAGGGGGCAGTATTATAGTAGTTATATTCTTGTACATAGGGGCAGTATTATAGTAGTTATATTCTTGTACATAGGAGCAGTATTATAGTAGTTATATTCTTGTATATAGGGAGCAGTATTATAGTAGATAAATTCTTGTACATAGGGGCAGTATTATAGTAGTTATATTCTTGTACATAGGGGCAGTATTATAGTAGTTATATTCCTGTACATAGGGGCAGTATTATAGTAGTTATATTCTTGTACATAGGAGCAGTATTATAGTAGTTATAGTCTTGTACATAGGAGCAGTATTATAGTAGTTATATTCTTGTACATAGGGGGCAGTATTATAGTAATTATATTCTTGTACATAGGGGCAGTATTATAGTAGTTATATTATTGTACATAGGGGGAAGTATTATAGTAGTTATATTCTTGTACATAGGGGCAGTATTTTAGTAGTTATATTCCTGTACATAGGGGCAGTATTATAGTAGTTATATTCTTGTACATAGGAGCAGTATTATAGTAGTTATAGTCTTGTACATAGGAGCAGTATTATAGTAGTTATATTCTTGTACATAGGGGCAGTATTATAGTAATTATATTCTTGTACATAGGGGCAGTATTATAGTAGTTATATTCTTGTACATAGGGAGCAGTATTATAGTAGTTATATTCTTGTACATAGGGGGCAGTATTATACTCGTTTCATTGTTATACATTACATGTGGCTGTATTATATTCATATTTTCGCCTCTGTCCTTTGTGACTAATGATCAGACCCTGCTTTAGCTCTGACCCTCGCAGGTCACTGTTCTCACTATACAGATGATGGTGGTGGCTGCGCTGCACGTTCTCCGTCTTCTCTGTGTTTACACTTCTAACAATCTGGTCTGGATCAAAGAAAAAACATCTACAATATGACAAATTAACCTCTTCCATGCCGGCAGTGGAAACCCACCAGTGATATCTGTGGGGCGGAGGGGGGAAAGGGAGCAGGGGGTGCGGATTTTGGTTTCAGTCCATAACAAGGGAGCAGCAACTGCGTTGAGACTCACGCGTTTCAAGCCACAACCACCTTTGTCTTTATGTCCTATAAAGGTGTATAGAGCGTCACAGAAGGGCACGCATCGTACGGTCTGGCAGTATTTTTCTTTCCAGCAATATCAGATGCCATCTGTAAACAGCTTTACGTTGCTCCCTGTAAGTATTCTTCACAGTAACAGCACTAATAACGTTTTTATTACATTGCACTGAACCATCAACTATGAATGTTTTATTCACAATGTAAGTGGCCTCTACATTCCCTTACGAGGATTATTTACAGTAAGAGCACAAATATAGTAGTGTATATCATGACACTGCAATATATCATCTTCACAACCAGTAATATAATGATCACGTACTAATAATGGTTCTATCTATCCATGGAGTTACTAAAGATAATGGCCAGGATTCCTCTATGAAGGAATTTCTTTAACCTCCTGCAAGGGTTCTTTTCAGTTACTGCACTAATACAGAAGTAATTTTATGTATATTTTTATAGTATCGCTTATTTACAGTTCCAGTAATTACTTGTGACATAATCAATCTTGTCAGTTTTTATGCTTAATTGATGGGGTGTCCATGAACACATGCTGAAATATATATATATATTATATATATACTGTAGATATACACACTAGCTGTAGTACCTGTGCGTTGCCCGGGATTGTAACTGTCTCTCTCCCAGTCTCTGTGTGTCGCTGTCTGTCTGTCTCTTTCCTTGTCTGTCTGTGTCTATGTGTCTGTATTTGTATCAGTCAATCTGTTGCCATCTCTGTGTCTGTCTCTATGTGTGTCTGTCTGTCTCTTTCCCCATCTGTCTGTCTGTCTCTTTGCCCGTCTGTCTCTTTCCAGGTCTGTCTCTTTCCCCGTCTGTCTCTTTGCCCGGCTGTCTCTTTCCCCGTCTGTCTCTTTCCCCGTCTGTCTCTTTCAAGGGCTGTCTCTTTCAAGGGCTGTCTCTTTCCCCGTCTGTCTCTTTCAAGGGCTGTCTCTTTCAAGGGCTGTCTCTTTGACCGCCGGTCTCTTTGCCCATCTGTCTCTTTCTAGGTCTGTTTCTTTCTAGGTTTGTCTCTTTCCCCATCTGTCTCTTTCCAGTGCTGTCTCTTTGCTCGGCTGTCTCTTTGCCCGTCTGTTTCTTTCCCGTCTGTCTCTTTCCCGTCTGTCTCTTTCCAGGTCTGTCTCTTTCCCCATCTGTCTCTTTCCCCATCTGTCTCTTTCAAGGGCTGTCTCTTTGACCGCCGGTTTCCTTGCCCATCTGTCTCTTTCTAGGTCTGTTTCTTTCTAGGTTTGTCTCTTTGCTCGGCTGTCTCTTTGCTCGGCTGTCTCTTTCCAGGGCTGTCTCTTTGCTTGGCTGTCTCTTTGCTTGGCTGTCTCTTTGCTCGGCTGTCTCTTTCCAGGGCTGTCTCTTTGCTCGGCTGTCTCTTTGCTTAGCTGTCTCTTTGCTCGGCTGTCTCTTTCCAGGGCTGTCTCTCTTTGCTCGGCTGTCTCTTTGCCCGGCTGTCTCTTTCCAGGGCTGTCTCTTTGCTCGGCTGTCTCTTTGCTCGGCTGTCTCTTTGCCCGGCTGTCTCTTTCCAGGGCTGTCTCTTTGCTCAGCTGTCTCTTTGCCCGGCTGTCTCTATCCAGGGCTGTCTCTTTCCAGGGCTGTCCCTTTCCAGGGCTGTCTCTTTGCTCGGCTGTCTCTTTGCTCCGCTGTCTCTTTGCTCCGCTGTCTCTTTCCAGGGCTGTCTCTTTCCAGGGCTGTCTCTTTCCAGGGCTGTCTCTTTCCAGGGCTGTCTCTTTGCTCGGCTGTCTCTTTCCAGGGCTGTCTCTTTCCAGGGCTGTCTCTTTCCAGGGCTGTCTCTTTGCTCGGCTGTCTCTTTCCAGGGCTGTCTCTTTCCAGGGCTGTCTCTCTTTGCTCGGCTGTCTCTTTGCCTGGCTGTCTCTTTGCCCGGCTGTCTCTTTCCAGGGCTGTTTCTTTGCTCGGCTGTCTCTTTGCTCAGCTGTCTCTTTCCAGGGCTGTCTCTTTCCAGGGCTGTCTCTCTTTGCTCGGCTGTCTCTTTGCTCGGCTGTCTCTTTGCCCGGCTGTCTCTTTCCAGGGCTGTCTCTTTGCTCGGCTGTCTCTTTCCAGGGCTGTCTCTTTCCAGGGCTGTCTCTCTTTGCTCGGCTGTCTCTTTGCTCGGCTGTCTCTTTGCCCGGCTGTCTCTTTCCAGGGCTGTCTCTTTGCTCGGCTGTCTCTTTGCTCGGCTGTCTCTTTGCCCGGCTGTCTCTTTCCAGGGCTGTCTCTTTGCTCGGCTGTCTCTTTGCCCGGTTGTCTCTTTGCCCGGCTGTCTCTTTGCCCGGCTGTCTCTTTGCCCGGCTGTCTCTTTGCCCGGCTGTCTCTTTCCAGGGCTGTCTCTTTCCCGGGTTGTGTCTCTCCCTGTCTGTCTCTGTCTTTTTCTGTCTCTCTCTCACACATAAGCTTCTTATACTAACAGTTTGTTTTGTTTCTTTAGCAACCACTGACCGTTGCTATTAATAACCTGTAGCTCACACCTCCATTCAGTTTAATGGCGGCAGGATTTTTGGAGAGTAAAAAAGCGCAGAGTAAAATTTAGCCACCCAAACATAGTCTATGATGTTCCCTTGGTCACATGGGGCGTCTGTGCAAAATTTTGTGATTGTAAATGCGATGTTGCGGATTCCTTTAGCGGAGATACACACACACACACACACACACACTCAGCTTTATATATTATATATATATATATATATATATATATATATATATATATATTTCATTGCAAATATTATTGACCCAACCAGTTGTTTAGTAAATATGGAGTTATTAATTCCTTAAGTTGTTGTAAAGGTACAGGACTTCCTTGCAATTTTTGGAGGGATTCTTTTCAGTTACTGTATTAATTCAGCCCTATAACTCACATTTACACCTGTTTCCAGTTATATCATCCTCTTTGCTAAGCAAATAGTATCATTAGGCTTGGTATAATTACTTTAACCTGCAAGGGTTCTTTTCAGTTACTGCACTAATACAGAAGTAATTTTATGTATATTTTTATAGTATCGCTTATTTACATTTCCAGTAATTACTTGTGACATAATCAATCTTGTCAGTTTTTATGCTTAATTGATGGGGTGTCCATGAACACATGCTGAAATATATATATATATTATATATATACTGTAGATATACACACTAGCTGTAGTACCTGTGCGTTGCCCGGGATTGTAACTGTCTCTCTCCCAGTCTCTGTGTGTCGCTGTCTGTCTGTCTCTTTCCTTGTCTGTCTGTGTCTATGTGTCTGTATTTGTATCAGTCAATCTGTTGCCATCTCTGTGTCTGTCTCTATGTGTGTCTCTGTCTGTCTCTTTCCCCATCTGTCTGTCTGTCTCTTTGCCCGGCTGTCTCTTTCCCCGTCTGTCTCTTTCCCCGTCTGTCTCTTTCAAGGGCTGTCTCTTTCAAGGGCTGTCTCTTTCCCCGTCTGTCTCTTTCAAGGGCTGTCTCTTTCAAGGGCTGTCTCTTTGACCGCCGGTCTCTTTGCCCATCTGTCTCTTTCTAGGTCTCTTTCTTTCTAGGTTTGTCTCTTTCCCCATCTGTCTCTTTCCAGTGCTGTCTCTTTGCTCGGCTGTCTCTTTGCCCGTCTGTTTCTTTCCCGTCTGTCTCTTTCCCGTCTGTCTCTTTCCAGGTCTGTCTCTTTCCAGGTCTGTCTCTTTCCAGGTCTGTCTCTTTCCCCATCTGTCTCTTTCCCCATCTGTCTCTTTCCCCATCTGTCTCTTTCCCCGTCTGTCTCTTTCCAGGTCTGTCTCTTTCCAGGTCTGTCTCTTTCAAGGGCTGTCTCTTTGACCGCCGGTTTCCTTGCCCATCTGTCACTTTCTAGGTCTGTTTCTTTCTAGGTTTGTCTCTTTGCTCGGCTGTCTCTTTGCTCGGCTGTCTCTTTCCAGGGCTGTCTCTTTGCTTGGCTGTCTCTTTGCTCGGCTGTCTCTTTCCAGGGCTGTCTCTTTCCAGGGCTGTCTCTTTCCAGGGCTGTCTCTTTCCAGGGCTGTCTCTTTCCAGGGCTGTCTCTTTGCTCGGCTGTCTCTTTGCTCGGCTGTCTCTTTGCCCGGCTGTCTCTTTCCAGGGCTGTCTCTCTTTGCTCGGCTGTCTCTTTGCTCAGCTGTCTCTTTGCCCGGCTGTCTCTTTCCAGGGCTGTCTCTTTGCTCGGCTGTCTCTTTGCTCGGCTGTCTCTTTGCCCGGCTGTCTCTTTCCTGGGCTGTCTCTTTCCAGGGCTGTCTCTTTCCAGGGCTGTCTCTTTCCAGGGCTGTCTCTTTGCCCGGCTGTCTCTTTCCAGGGCTGTCTCTTTGCTCGGCTGTCTCTTTCCAGGGCTGTCTCTTTCCAGGGCTGTCTCTTTCCAGGGCTGTCTCTTTCCAGGGCTGTCTCTTTGCTCGGCTGTCTCTTTCCAGGGCTGTCTCTTTCCATGGCTGTCTCTCTTTGCTCGGCTGTCTCTTTGCTCGGCTGTCTCTTTGCCCGGCTGTCTCTTTCCAGGGCTGTCTCTTTGCTCGGCTGTCTCTTTCCAGGGCTGTCTCTTTCCAGGGCTGTCTCTCTTTGCTCGGCTGTCTCTTTGCCCGGCTGTCTCTTTCCAGGGCTGTCTCTTTCCAGGGCTGTCTCTTTGCTCGGCTGTCTCTTTGCTCGGCTATCTCTTTCCAGGGCTGTCTCTTTCCAGGGCTGTCTCTTTGCTCGGCTGTCTCTTTGCTCGGCTGTCTCTTTGCCCGGTTGTCTCTTTGCCCGGCTGTCTCTTTGCTCGGCTGTCTCTTTGCTCGGCTGTCTCTTTGCCCGGTTGTCTCTTTGCCCGGCTGTCTCTTTGCCCGGCTGTCTCTTTGCCCGGCTGTCTCTTTCCAGGGCTGTCTCTTTCCAGGGTTGTGTCTCTCCCTGTCTGTCTCTGTCTTTTTCTGTCTCTCTCTCACACATAAGCTTCTTATACTAACAGTTTGTTTTGTTTCTTTAGCAACCACTGACCGTTGCTATTAATAACCTGTAGCTCACACCTCCATTCAGTTTAATGGCGGCAGGATTTTTGGAGAGTAAAAAAGCGCAGAGTAAAATTTAGCCACCCAAACATAGTCTATGATGTTCCCTTGGTCACATGGGGCGTCTGTGCAAAATTTTGTGATTGTAAATGCGATGTTGCGGATTCCTTTAGCGGAGATACACACACACACACACACACACACTCAGCTTTATATATTATATATATATATATATATATATATATATATATATATATATATATATATATATATTTCATTGCAAATATTATTGACCCAACCAGTTGTTTAGTAAATATGGAGTTATTAATTCCTTAAGTTGTTGTAAAGGTACAGGACTTCCTTGCAATTTTTGGAGGGATTCTTTTCAGTTACTGTATTAATTCAGCCCTATAACTCACATTTACACCTGTTTCCAGTTATATCATCCTCTTTGCTAAGCAAATAGTATCATTAGGCTTGGTATAATTACTTTAACCTGCAAGGGTTCTTTTCAGTTACTGCACTAATACAGAAGTAATTTTATGTATATTTTTATAGTATCGCTTATTTACATTTCCAGTAATTACTTGTGACATAATCAATCTTGTCAGTTTTTATGCTTAATTGATGGGGTGTCCATGAACACATGCTGAAATATATATATATATTATATATATACTGTAGATATACACACTAGCTGTAGTACCTGTGCGTTGCCCGGGATTGTAACTGTCTCTCTCCCAGTCTCTGTGTGTCGCTGTCTGTCTGTCTCTTTCCTTGTCTGTCTGTGTCTATGTGTCTGTATTTGTATCAGTCAATCTGTTGCCATCTCTGTGTCTGTCTCTATGTGTGTCTCTGTCTGTCTCTTTCCCCATCTGTCTGTCTGTCTGTCTCTTTGCCCGGCTGTCTCTTTCCCCGTCTGTCTCTTTCCCCGTCTGTCTCTTTCAAGGGCTGTCTCTTTCAAGGGCTGTCTCTTTCCCCGTCTGTCTCTTTCAAGGGCTGTCTCTTTCAAGGGCTGTCTCTTTGACCGCCGGTCTCTTTGCCCATCTGTCTCTTTCTAGGTCTCTTTCTTTCTAGGTTTGTCTCTTTCCCCATCTGTCTCTTTCCAGTGCTGTCTCTTTGCTCGGCTGTCTCTTTGCTCGGCTGTCTCTTTGCCCGTCTGTTTCTTTCCCGTCTGTCTCTTTCCCGTCTGTCTCTTTCCAGGTCTGTCTCTTTCCAGGTCTGTCTCTTTCCAGGTCTGTCTCTTTCCCCATCTGTCTCTTTCCCCATCTGTCTCTTTCCCCATCTGTCTCTTTCCCCGTCTGTCTCTTTCCAGGTCTGTCTCTTTCCAGGTCTGTCTCTTTCAAGGGCTGTCTCTTTGACCGCCGGTTTCCTTGCCCATCTGTCACTTTCTAGGTCTGTTTCTTTCTAGGTTTGTCTCTTTGCTCGGCTGTCTCTTTGCTCGGCTGTCTCTTTCCAGGGCTGTCTCTTTGCTTGGCTGTCTCTTTGCTCGGCTGTCTCTTTCCAGGGCTGTCTCTTTCCAGGGCTGTCTCTTTCCAGGGCTGTCTCTTTCCAGGGCTGTCTCTTTGCTCGGCTGTCTCTTTGCTCGGCTGTCTCTTTGCCCGGCTGTCTCTTTCCAGGGCTGTCTCTCTTTGCTCGGCTGTCTCTTTGCTCAGCTGTCTCTTTGCCCGGCTGTCTCTTTCCAGGGCTGTCTCTTTGCTCGGCTGTCTCTTTGCTCGGCTGTCTCTTTGCCCGGCTGTCTCTTTCCTGGGCTGTCTCTTTCCAGGGCTGTCTCTTTCCAGGGCTGTCTCTTTCCAGGGCTGTCTCTTTGCCCGGCTGTCTCTTTCCAGGGCTGTCTCTTTGCTCGGCTGTCTCTTTCCAGGGCTGTCTCTTTCCAGGGCTGTCTCTTTCCAGGGCTGTCTCTTTCCAGGGCTGTCTCTTTGCTCGGCTGTCTCTTTCCAGGGCTGTCTCTTTCCATGGCTGTCTCTCTTTGCTCGGCTGTCTCTTTGCTCGGCTGTCTCTTTGCCCGGCTGTCTCTTTCCAGGGCTGTCTCTTTGCTCGGCTGTCTCTTTCCAGGGCTGTCTCTTTCCAGGGCTGTCTCTTTCCAGGGCTGTCTCTTTCCAGGGCTGTCTCTTTGCTCGGCTGTCTCTTTCCAGGGCTGTCTCTTTCCATGGCTGTCTCTCTTTGCTCGGCTGTCTCTTTGCTCGGCTGTCTCTTTGCCCGGTTGTCTCTTTGCCCGGTTGTCTCTTTGCCCGGCTGTCTCTTTGCTCGGCTGTCTCTTTGCTCGGCTGTCTCTTTGCCCAGTTGTCTCTTTGCCCGGCTGTCTCTTTGCCCGGCTGTCTCTTTGCCCGGCTGTCTCTTTCCAGGGCTGTCTCTTTCCAGGGTTGTGTCTCTCCCTGTCTGTCTCTGTCTTTTTCTGTCTCTCTCTCACACATAAGCTTCTTATACTAACAGTTTGTTTTGTTTCTTTAGCAACCACTGACCGTTGCTATTAATAACCTGTAGCTCACACCTCCATTCAGTTTAATGGCGGCAGGATTTTTGGAGAGTAAAAAAGCGCAGAGTAAAATTTAGCCACCCAAACATAGTCTATGATGTTCCCTTGGTCACATGGGGCGTCTGTGCAAAATTTTGTGATTGTAAATGCGATGTTGCGGATTCCTTTAGCGGAGATACACACACACACACCACACACACACACACACACACTCAGCTTTATATTATATATATATATATATATATATATATATATATATATATATATATATATATATATATATATATATATATATATATTTCATTGCAAATATTATTGACCCAACCAGTTGTTTAGTAAATATGGAGTTATTAATTCCTTAAGTTGTTGAAAAGGTACAGGACTTCCTTGCAATTTTTGGAGGGATTCTTTTCAGTTACTGTATTAATTCAGCCCTATAACTCAAATTTACACCTGTTTCCAGTTATATCATCCTCTTTGCTAAGCAAATAGTATCATTAGGCTTGGTATAATTACTTTATATTTATCTACTGACCCTTACAAGGATTATTTACAGTAACTGCAGTATTTTTAAAATATAGTTTATAAGCATTTAATTTACATTAACAGTAATTTATTATGGCATAATCAATCTTGTCAGTCTTTATGTTTAATGGACGGGTTTTCCATTAACCTTTACAAGGATCTTTTACTCTAGTAACAAATACGGAAAGGTATAAGAAAGGTTCAGTACTTCTTTACAATTTTTACTATCCTTTGGAGGGATTCTTTTCAGTTACTGTATTATTTTGGCCCTATAACTCTCAAGTTTACACTTGTTTCCAGCTATATCATCCTCTTTGCAAGCCAAAAGTATCACTAAGTGTGGGGGTAGTATTATTTTATATTTATCTACCGTCCGCAAGGATTCTTTACAGTAACTGCACTAATACAGATTTAGAACTTTTCCAGCATTTTTCACAACATTGTTACCATTTATATATTCTACTCCTTTAGTAATTCAGTAAGTATAGTATCATCAGCCTTTGATTTTAAGAAGAGGCTTTCACCATCACAATTCATGGATTCTTTACAGTAACTGCACTAATACAAATTTATACCTGTGCCAACTTTTTTTCACAACATTGTTACCACTTATACAATCTATTCTATTAGTAATTTGTCAAGTATTGTATTATCAACGTTTAATTTTAAGACCCATTTTATTGATTCTTTACAGTAACTGCACTAACACAACTCTATAACTCTGCTAACATTTTTCACAACATTGTTACCACTTATATAATATACTCTAATAGTAATTCACTAAGTATATTATTATTAACCTTTAATTTTAAGACGTCCGGTACATGGATTCTTTACAGTAACTGCACTAATACAGCTTTATAACTCTGCCAGCGTTTTTCAGAACATTGTTACCATTTATATAATCTATTCTATTAGTAACTTGCCAAGTATAGTAGTATCAACCTTTTATTTTAAGAAGAGGCTTGTATCATCCCATTTCACTGATTATTTACAGTAACTGCACTAATACAGCTCTATAACTCTGCCAGGATATGTCACAACATTGTTAACATTTATATACTGTACTCCATTAGTAATTCAGTAAGTATAGTATTATCAATGTTTAATTTTAAGAAGAGGCTTGTATCATGCCATTTCATTGATTCTTTACAGTAACTGCACTAATACATATCTATAACTCTGCCAGTGTTTTTCACAACATTGTTACCACTTATATACTATACGCTAATAGTAATTCACTAAGTATATTATTATTATTATTATTTTTAACCATTGATTTTAAGGAGAGGTCCGGTACATGGATTCTTTACAGTAACTGCTCTAATACAGCTCTATAACTCTGCCACCGTTTTTCACAACATTGTTGTCATTAATATAATCTTTTCTATTAGTAATTTGCCAAGTATAGTATCATCAATCTTTGATTTCAAGAAGAGGCTTGCATCGTCTTATTTCATGGATTCTTTACAGTAACTGCACTAATACAGATTTATACCTCTTCCAGCGTTTTTCACAACATTGTTCCCATTTATATAATGTACTCCATTAGTAATACACTAAGTGTAGTATTAGCAACCTTTGATTCTGTTTCTTCGATTTCATGGATTCTTTACAGTAACAGCACTAAAACAGCTCTATAACTCTGCCAGCGTTTTTAATAACATTGTTACCATTTATATACTCTACTCCACTTGTAATTCACCAAGTATAGTATTATCAACCTTTGATTCTGTTTTTTTTTTTAATTTCATGGATTCTTTACAGTAACAGCACTAATAAAGCTCTATAACTCTGCCAGCGTTTTTCACAACATTGTTCCCACTTATATAATGTACTCCATTAGTAATTCACCAAGTATAGTATTATCAACCTTTGACTCTGTTTTTTGGATTTCATGGATTCTTTACAGTAACAGCACTAATACAGCTTTATTCTTCTGCCAGCATTTTTCACATCATTGTTACCATTTATATAATCTACTCTATTAGTAATTCAATAAGTATAGTAGTATCAACCTTTGATTTTAAGAAGAGACTTGTATCATCCCATTTCACTGATTCTTTACAGTAACTGCACTAATACAGCTTTATACCTCTGCCAGCGTTTTATACCACTTACATAATCTACTCTATTAGTAATTCACTAAGATTAGTATTACCAACCTTTGATTCTGCTTTTTTGGATTTCATGGATTCTTTACAGTAACTGCACTAATACAGCATTATACCTCTGCCAGTGTTTTTACAACATTGTTACCATTTATATAATATACTCTATTAGTAATTCACTAAGTATAGTAGTATCAACCTTTGATTTTAAGAAGAGGCTTGTATCATCCCATTTCACGGATTCTTTACAGTAACTGCACTAATACAGCTTTATACCTCTGTCAGTGTTTATAATAATTAATTATAATAAATGTATTCACTTATATAGCCCTATTAATTCCACAGAGCTTTACATACATTAGCAACACTGTCCCCATTGGGGCTCACAATCTAGAGTCCCTATCTGTATGTCTTTGGAGTGTGTGAGGAAACCGGAGAACCCGGAGGAAACCCACGCAAACACGGGGAGAACATACAAACTCCTTGCAGATGTTGTCCTTGGTGGGATTTGAACCCAGGACCCCACAGCTCCAAGACTTCAGTGCTAACCACTGAGCCACCACAATACTACAGTGCTAACCACTGAGCCACCAAAAGACTGCAGTGCTAACCACTAAGCCACCAAAAGACTACAGTGCTAACCACTGAGCCACCACAAAACTGCAGTGCTAACCACTGAGCCACCACAAGACTGCAGTGCTAACCACTGAGCCACCACAAGACTGCAGTGCTAACCACTGAGCCACCACAAGACTGCAGTGCTAACCACTGAGCCACCACAAGACTGAAGTGCTAACCACTGAGCCACCACAAGACTGAAGTGCTAACCACTGAGCCACCACAAGACTGCAGTGCCAACCACTGAGCCACCACAAGACTGCAGTGCCAACCACTGAGCCACCACAAGACTGCAGTGCTAACCACTGAGCTACCACAAGACTGCAGTGCTAACCACTGAGCCACCACAAGTCTGCAGTGCTAACCACTGAGCCACCGTGCCGCCCTATTATTCTAAACATTATTACCATTTATATAATCTACTCAGTAATTCACTAAGTATAGTATTATCAACTTTTGATTCCGTTTCAGGCATTTCATGGATTCTTTACAGTAACAGCAGTAATATATCTAGATCACATTTTCTTTTTTAAATATTATTTTGCCATCGTCTGGTCCACTCCCAGTGTTGTATATCGATTATGTTATCATCAACCCCTTGATGAGAACGTTTAGGGACAGGTTTTCGGCCGTGGAGCCAGCGCTGCTTATATATTTGCTTCCATGCTGTCGTTTGGCCAATACTGTTGAAACCTAATGACAGACCCCCTGAGTGCCGCGCTATCGATCCCTTTTATCCCATTATCCTGCTCTCACTTTCCCTCTGCATCTTCAGTCGTTCTTTACACCGTCTCCCGTCTCCTCCATTTTTTTTATCACGAGCCCCCCCGCCTTTTTGTACATCAGCCCCCACCCCCACTTTGCCTTCTCAAAAGCTGCTTAAATGAGGCACTTAAACTCCGGTGTTTAAATCCCTCTTATTATCTTAACCATTTAAGAGTGAAATCTCCATGTAATTTCAATTTAAGCTCATTACTACCAGCTGCATTTAGTAACCCCTCCGCCCTCGCCGGCAATAAGGAGATGCGATTTTTATAGAGCGCCTGGAAGCCATCTGTAGAGGAGAGCCGGCGCGCTCACATTTACACACGCCGCGCTGACATAACTTACAAATGCCTTTTATTTCCACGCATTTAGAGTGTTCTTTTAATGGAGCGAGCGAGGTGCAGATAATGAATCCTTACCACTCCGCGGACACTTTTGCCGGCTGAGCAAATAATACGCTTTGACAATAGGCCGTCGAATTGACATGGATATAATTTGCGGTAATTTCCTGCTCGTTTTTTTTTTTTTTTTTGCCTCCGCTCTAATGACAGGGATTTGACAGAGTGGGATTTAAGGCTCGTCAGGAGGGGGAAAAAAAAGAGGGGATTTTTTTTGTCTGTAGAGCCGGATAGAGTACGGTCGGGAAAAGGATCAATACCCCCCCCCCCCAAAAAAAAAATATTTTTCAAACTTCAATTTAAAGATTAGGCGGAAATTAGGTAAATTGGCTCAACGGGATTTTTTTATTATTATTTTGGTAAGGGAGGGGGCAGCACTGAGCGTCTTGCAGGGATTTCACCATCCCTTAAATGCTCTGTGCTGCTGTGACTATTTCAATGCTACATTTGGCTGCAAGATGATCTAGAGGTTGGAAAAAGTAGATCATCTAATGCAAAAGGTCCTTAGGGTATGGATGCTCAACCGTATTGCCTAGGCTGGGATCAAATACTATCAGGTTGGAAAAATGGGATATATAATGCAATGGGTCCTCAGGGCGTGGATGGAGCGTTGTTGCTTGATGCTCAACCGTATTGCCCAGGCTGGGATCAGATACTATCAGGATAGGAAAATGGAATATCTAATGCAATGGGTCCTTAGGGCGTGGATGGAGCGTTGTTGCTTGATGCTCAACCGTATTGCCCAGGCTGGGATCAGATACTATCAGGATAGGAAAATGGAATATCTAATGCAATGGCTCCTTAGGGTGCAGATGGAGCGTTGTTGCTTGATGCTCAACCGTATTACCCAGGCTGGGATCAGATACTATCAGGATAGGAAAATGGAATATCTAATGCAATGGGTCCTTAGGGCGTGGATGGAGCGTTGTTGCTTGATGCTCAACCGTATTACCCAGGCTGGGATCAGATACTATCAGGATAGGAAAATGGAATATCTAATGCAATGGGTCCTTAGGGTGTGGATAAAGCGTTGTTGCTTGATGTTCAACCATATTGCCCAGGCTGGGATCAAATACTTTCCGGAAGGAAATAGGAATATCTAATGCAATAGTCCTCAGGGTGTGGATGGAGCGTTGTTGCTTGATGCTCAACCGTATTGCCTAGGCTGGGATCAAATACTTTCCGGATGGAAATAGGAATATCTAATGCAATGGGTCCTCAGGGTGTGGATGGAGCGTTGTTGCTTGATGCTCAACCGTATTGCCCAGGCTGGGATCACATACTATCAGAATGGAAAAGTGGAATAAAATATGCAAACAATTGGACCAAAGCCGGCCGTACACATTAGGCTGCTGTCAGGCAGACGATGCTTCAGCCATCTTGGCCATACACAAGAGCGCTCGTTCATCATTCTCTATGGTAGACAGCTCTGCTCATGTCCGGGAGAAGAAATTGATGGCCAGTCCAAAATAGAGCATGGCAGATCAATCAGTGGCTGATCAATGGCTGAACAACAATCAGTTGGCTGAGGCCCCCATGCACACCAGACCATCGGCCGAACCCATAGATGTTGTAGACATTAGTCTAATATGTATAGGGGAATCCATCATCTAACTATACAGAACAGGTACGTGTTCCATTTCTTGGCATCATACACACATCGCTGGACCATTGCCGACTAAGACATGGGGGGCCTTTCATTGATCATTTTGATTCTACTTGGACCATCATTGTCCACCTCCAGTAGGCCACACTGATTCTGCAGACCCTATTGGGGTCAATAACTTATCAACAACTTTGTGGCCAGGTTGGCTCATGAGATAAATATCCAATCTTCACTTCTCCCTATGCCGGCTATAGCTCATACCTATGCTGTCCACTTTGAAGGAGCCTGTCTCTGGAGAAAGTTGAGGTTTTTCTGTTGTTGCAGCTGAGAAGTTCCTGATGGAGTGTTAATTGTGTCTTTCTCCACCTGTTTGTCTTACAGATCCTCTTTAATACCCACTCGTCCCTTACCCTGAGTTTCCACTTAACTCCATCTGTTACTGATGGTGTTCAAGTTTCTTTTCTAGCCTCCAGTGATCAAACATGTAGTTGTAACCTCAGCTGCAGCCACTCCCTTCTGCTTTTATCTCCCTTCTGCTCCTCACTTACCTCTGTGCCCGCTATAGCTCATACCTATGCTGTCCACCTTGAAGGAGCCTGTCTCCTTCTGAAAAGAGTTAAGGGTCCTTTCTGTTCTGCAGTGATCTAAAAGGTAGTTGTAATCTCAGCTGCAGCCATTCCCTTCTACTATAAATATCTGTTCCTCACTTATCCCTATGCTGGCTATAGCTCATACCTATGCTGTCCACTTTGAAGGAGCCTGTCTCTGGAGAAAGCTGAGGTGTTGCTTTTGTTGCAGCTCAGAAGTTCCAGCTGGAGCATTAATTGTTGTGTCTTTCCCCACCTGTTTGTCTTACATATCCTCTTTAGTGCTCACTCGTCACGTACCCTGAGTTGCTACTTACTTAATTCTGTCTTGTACTGAAGGGGTTCAGGTTCCTTTCTATCCTGCAGTGATCAGATAAAAGGTAGTTGTAACCTCAGCTGCAGCCACTCCCTTCTACTATAAATATCTGCTCCTCGCTCCTCCTCATGCCAGCTATAGCTCATACCTATGCTGTCCACTTTGAAGGAGCCTGTCTCTGCAGAAAGCTGAGGTATTGCTTTTGTTGCAGCTGAGAAGTTCCAGCTGGAGCGTTAATTGTTGTGTCTTTCCCCACCTGTTTGTCTTAAATATCCTCTTTAGTGCTCACTCGTCACGTACCCTGAGTTGCTACTTACTTAATTCTGTCTGGTACTGAAGGGGTTCAGGTTCCTTTCTATCCTGCAGTGATCTAACAGGTAGTTGTAACCTCAGCTGCAGCCACTCCCTTCTACTATAAATATCTGCTCCTCGCTCCTCCCCATGCCAGCTATAGCTCATACCTATGCTGTCCACTTTGAAGGAGCCTGTCTCTGGAGAAAGCTGAGGTGTTTCTTTTGTTGCAGCTGAGAAGTTCCAGCTGGAGTGTAAATTTTTGTGTCTTTCCCCAACTGTTTGTGATACAGATCCTCTTTAGTGCCCGTTCGTCATTTAACCTGAATTGAAGCGTACTTAATCCCATCCAGTACTGAAAAGGGTTAAGGGTCCTTTCTATCCTGCAGTGATCTAACAGGTAGTTGTAACTTCAGCTGCAGCCACTCCCTTCTGCTATATATATCCGCTCCTCACTTCTCCGTATTCCGGCTATAGCTCAAACCTATGCTGTCCACTTTGAAGGAGCCTGTCTCTGGAATAAGCTGGGGTTTTTCTGTTGTTGCAGCTGAGAAGTTCCTGCCTGTTTGTTTTACCTACCTCAGGTGAGTGTTAGGAAATGACCCCACTTGTATTGCTTCCTTGGTGTTCCCTCTGTGTTGCGCCGCTCACCTGGAGTCCTCTCCTACCTAGGGTCACAGGTTGTCCATCTGACCCGTAATCATAGAAAAAGATTGAGATGGGGCAGCTACTCTGTGTCCAGAAATCCAACCATATTTTATTTTTTGCCCCCATTTGTTTTTTTCGGGACCCCCCCGTGTGGCTCTAGTGCACCATTATAGTCTCCTCCGTGTATTTTTCTGTATCTTCCGGGCTCCGCGTTCCTCTTGAACTTGAATACACTTACATCATTTGTCTGATAAGTGTCTGCACATTTGCAGGGTCACAGCACCGATCAGGGACGAGAGGAGCACGCTGCATTTTTTTTCCACTTCCGCTGGTTTTCAAGCTCCGTGCGCTGACAGATTAATTCACTCCTTACACCCCCCCATCATAAAAGTAGTACAATGTAACACAAGCTTACACCGTAAAATGGTGCCTTTAATCTCACACTCCACTTTATGTCTCAACCACTCAAGTCACAAGTGGAACAGTTCAGTGCAATTAGTGACCCTAGAAGCTGTTAAAGCAACATCACTTTCCCCAAAAAACAAGCGAGCGAGTGAGCGAGCGGCTGCAGAAATGAAAATAAATGAAAGCAATCTCATTACCGGAGGCTGGAAAAAAGCTTTCGGCTGGGTAGAGGGGCTCCATTTCGGGTGGGGGGGATGAAAGTTGAAGCTTGAACATAGGATCAGAATTTGGGTGGGGGGGTGAATGTTGAAGCTTGAACATAGGATCAGAATTTGGGTGGGGGGGTGAATGTTGAAGCTTGAACGTAGGATCAGAATTTGGGTGGGGGGGTGAATGTTGAAGCTTGAACGTAGGATCAGAATTTGGGTGGGGGGGTGAATGTTGAAGCTTGAACATAGGATCATAATTTGGGTGGGGGGGTGAATGTTGAAGCTTAAACATAGGATCAAAATTTGGGTGGGGGGGGTGAATGTTGAAGCTTGAACATAGGATCAGAATTTGGGTGTGGGGGGTGAATGTTGAAGCTTGAACATAGGATCAGAATTTGGGTGTGGGGGGTGAATGTTGAAGCTTGAACATAGGATCAGAATTTGGGTGGGGGGGGTTGAATGTTGAAGCTTGAACGTAGGATCAGAATTTGGGTGGGGGGATGAATGTTGAAGCTTCAACATAGGATCAGAATTTGGGTGGGGGGCATGAATGTTGAAGCTTGAACATAGGATCAGAATTTGGGTGGGGGGGTGAATGTTGAAGCTTGAACGTAGGATCAGAATTTGGGTGGGGGGGTGAATGTTGAAGCTTGAACATAGGATCAGAATTTGGGTGGGGGGGGATGAATGTTGAAGCTTGAACATAGGATCAGAATTTGGGTGGGGGGGTGAATGTTGAAGCTTGAACATAGGATCAGAATTTGGGTGGGGGGATGAATGTTGAAGCTTGAACATAGGATCAGAATTTGGGTGGGGGGATGAATTTTGAAGCTTGAACGTAGGATCAGAATTTGGGTGGGGGGGGGGGCGTTGAATGTTTAAGCTGGAACCGTAATGTATCAGGTCAAGAGTTTGGGCCCCTAAGACAAAGTTAGATATGAAGGACCCTACTCTTCAATCCAACTGGCCAAGAATGGGGTTAAGGATATAATACGAGAAGACTCTGGTTGAAATTACTCCCCAAGACTCAAGGAGATGGAGAGATCCTTGTGAGGATCATGGCTGAGGCATATGGTCTTTAGAATAATTTAGCTTTATGACTAAAGACGAAGTTCTTGGAATGGGTCCTACATCATGACGAAGGGAAAGGTTCCTGGATAGAAATGGAGGGATTCTTACTAGATACGAGGCTCTTGGACAGACCCTTGCTTAATGACCATGGAAAAGATTCTCGAATGAACTCTTGCTCGATGGAATGGGAAGAGGTCACTGGATTGACTCTTGATATATGACAAAAGTAAAAGGCTTTTGGATGGCCCTTCCTTGATAATTATAGAAGAAGTTCATATATAGGCTTTTATTTCATGGCAGTAGAAGTAGAAGAGGTTCCAAGGTTTTTTTGTTAGTAGTTGACCACAAAACAAGGTACTTGGGTAGATTCTTGGTCAATAACCATTCAAGAGGTTCTTGGATAGTTTCTTGCTTCATGGCATGAGAATGAAAAGGTTCTTGGATAGTATAAGCTCTAGAGAAAAGGTTCCTTGCTCCATGGAAAAAGAGGTTCTCAAATATGCTCTTGCTATGCCTAGATATGAGACTGTTGGGTTCGCCCTTGCTCGATGATTAGGGAAGAGGTTCTTGTATGAGCGCTTCCTTCTTGGAATGTTAAGACATACAGAATGGACAAGAGAAGATGTTCTTTGGATAGCTCTTAGTCAGACATCTGAAAAGAGGTTCCTGTACGGGTTCTTGTTTAATGGCAGGTGAGGAGGTTCTAGGACGCTCTAGAAGAAAGGTTCTTTGGTTTTTTTCTTGCCACAGAATCAGAGATGAGGTACTTTGAAAGGTTTTTCCTTGATCCTCAGCTTTTTCCTACAAGAAGAGATTCTTGGTTCTTTCATGGGCTTTTGCTCCATGACTACAGTATAGCTTTCTACATCATTACTAGAGAAGTTCTTTGATTGGGTTTGATGCTTCTTATATGACTACAGAAGAGATTGTTGGATTGGTTCTTGCTTCATGGAACCAGAAGAGGTTCTTGAAAGGCTCTAGGTTCTTGTTTCATGACTTGAGAAGAGGTTATTGGATGATTACTTGCTATATGACTAGAGACAAAGAACTTGGATGGATTTGGTGCTTCTTAGATGACTACAGAAGAGGTTGTTGGATTGGTTCTTGCTTCATGGAACCAGAAGAGGTTCTTGACAGGCTCTAGGCTCTTATTTCATGACTTGAGAAGATGTTCATGGATGATTTCTTGCTATATGACCAAAGACAAGGAACTTGGATGGATTTGGTGCTTCTTAGATGACTACAGAAGAGGTTGTTGGATTGGTTCTTGCTTCATGGAACCAGAAGAAGTTCTTGACAAGCTCTCTGATCTTGTTTCATGACTTAAGAAGAAGTTCATGGATCATTTCTTGCTATATGACCAAAGACAAGGAACTTGGATGGATTTGGTGCTTCTTAGATGACTACAAAAGAGATTGTTGGGATAGATTCTTTCTTCATGGAACCAGAAGAAGAAGTTCTTGACAGGCTCTAGGTTCTTGTTTCATGACTTGAGACGAGGTTCTTGACAGCCTCTCTAGGCTCTTGTATCATAACTTGAGAAGAAGTTCTTGTTGAACGAATTAAGAAGAGGCGTTGGATGGGTCCTTGGTTTAGCGCAGAAGAAGATATCTTTGGATGGTTTTGTGCCACATGACTATAGAAGAGATTTTTGGACAGTCTCTTGCTTTACGGCACATGAGGTGGTTCTTGGATGGTCTTTTTCTACACTACAACAGATTAGCTTTTTGAAGGACTTCTTACTTGGTGACCATAGAAGAGTTTTTTCAAGAGGCTTTCGAAACAAACGATTTTGGTTAGTTTCTTGGAAAACTTTTTGTAACGCAGCTTTTATTTCTGAGGTCAGTTGTCCTTGATGTTTGCAGACCATGTGCTGGGGAACCTTCTGGTCCCTCAGAAGATATTGAGGTCTTCACCATCACAATTCTGAAATGTTTCGCACAACCTTTGCCAGGTTGAAGGACATCTGCTTTGAGATGAAAGGACAAACTCCTCCATAAAACATTTTACGTTTCGAAAGAAATCTTCTTTCTCAGCAGATGAGGAACGGAGGAGGCCCCCGAGGACTCTACTGTTGTGTTGCTCTTACTTCTTGTTTACTAAGAACAGCTGGAATGTAAACCAATGTGCTTTCGTGTGATTAAAGAACTCTTATGAACCCAATCAAAGCTACGACTAGAGAGTTACGTGTCGCTGGTGTTGAGGGGGGGGCAGATCAGATTCCAAATTGGCCAAACTATGAATCTGACCAGCAATAAGCCATTTAACGAACGCAAACACAAGCATGCAATCCCAAAATCAGCTTTTCCGAGGCTTATTCAGCATGAAATAGCAAATTAGGTTGTTTTTGGCACATCAGGATTCTGAAAACTTGGCTCCCAACTAGAAATCCAGCAGGGACGAGGCTGCACAACGAAAAGTAAAACTTCTACTCATAGATCCGGGAAGGTGAACGAGGAGAAATAATCAAGGAAAGAGACAAGGTTTTATTTTGGCAATCACCAAAAACTCATGAACCGTTCATTATTCAGCACCGCAGAGCAGGGATAGGCTCCGAGATACAGAAGAACATGGACAACTGATGGCATCATGGAGGACGGGGATGTGGGATCTGCGCAAAGGACAGACCTATAATTACTAGTGATCCTGATCATCGTATTATAGCAGTTATATTCTTGTACATAGGAGCATTATTATAGTAGTTATATTCTTGTACATAGGAGCATTATTATAGTACTTATATTCTTGTACATAGGGGCAGTATTATAGTAGTTATATTCTTGTACATAGGAGCAGTATTATAGTAGTTATATTCTTGTATATAGGGGGCAGTATTATAGTAGTTATATTCTTGTACATAGGAGCAGTATTATAGTAGTTATAGTCTTGTACATAGGGGGCAGTATTATAGTAGTTATATTCTTGTACATAGGGGCAGTATTATAGTAGTTATATTCCTGTATATAGGGAGCAGTATTATAGTAGTTATATTCTTGTACATAGGGGCAGTATTATAATAGTTATATTCTTGTACATAGGGGGCAGTATTATAGCAGTTATATTCTTGTACATAGGGGCAGTATTACAGTAGTTATATTCTTGAACATAGGGGGCAGTATTATAGTAGTTATATTCTTGTACATAGGGGCAGTATTATAGTAGTTACATTCTTGTACATAGGGGGCAGTATTATAGTAGTTATATTCTTGTACATAGGGGCAGTATTATAGTAGTTATATTCTTGTACATAGGGGGCAGTATTATAGCCGTTATATTCTTGTACATAGGGGCAGTATTACAGTAATTATATTCTTGAACATAGGGGGCAGTATTATAGTAGTTATATTCTTGTACATAGGGGCAGTATTATAGTAGTTACATTCTTGTACATAGGGGGCAGTATTATAGTAGTTATATTCTTGTACATAGGGGCAGTATTATAGTAGTTATATTCTTGTACATAGGGGGCAGTATTATAGTAGTTATATTCTTGTACATAGGGGGCAGTATTATAGTAGTTATATTCTTGTACATAGGGAGCAGTATTATAGTAGTTATATTCTTGTATATAGGAGCAGTATTATAGTAGTTATATTCTTATACATAGGGGGCAGTATTATAGTAGTTATATTCTTGTATATAGGGGGCAGTATTATAGCAGTTATATTCTTGTACATAGGAGCAGTATTATAGTAGTTATATTCTTGTACATAGGGAGCAGTATTATAGTAGTTATATTCTTGTATATAGGAGCAGTATTATAGTAGTTATATTCTTGTACATAGGGGGCAGTATTATAGTAGTTATATTCTTGTATATAGGGGGCAGTATTATAGCAGTTATATTCTTGTACATAGGAGCAGTATTATAGTAGTTATATTCTTGTATATAGGGGCAGTATTATAGCAGTTATATTCTTGTACATAGGAGCAGTATTATAGTAGTTATATTCTTGTATATAGTGAGCAGTATTATAGTAGTTATATTCTTGTACATAGGGGGCAGTATTATAGTAGTTATATTCTTGTATATAGGGGGCAGTATTATAGTAGTTATATTCTTGTACATAGGGGCAGTATTATAGTAGTTATATTCTTGTACATAGGGGCAGTATTATAGTAGTTATATTCTTGTACATAGGGGGCAGTATTATAGTAGTTATATTCTTGTATATAGGGAGCAGTATTATAGTAGTTATATTCTTGTACATAGGGGGCAGTATTATAGTAGTTATATTCTTGTACATAGGGGGCAGTATTATAGTAGTTATATTCTTGTACATAGGGGCAGTATTATAGTAGTTATATTCTTGTACATAGGGGGCAGTATTATAGTAGTTATATTCTTGTACATAGGAGCAGTATTATAGTAGTTATATTCTTGTACATAGGGGGCAGTATTATAGTAGTGATATTCTTGTACATAGAGGCAGTATTATAGTAGTTATATTCTTGTACATAGGGGCAGTATTATAGTAGTTATATTCTTGTACATAGGAGCAGTATTATAGTAGTTATATTCTTGTACATAGGGAGCAGTATTATAGTAGTTATATTCTTGTACATAGGGGGCAGTATTATAGTAGTTATATTCTTGTATATAGGGGGCAGTATTATAGTAGTTATATTCTTGCATATAGGGGGCAGTATTATAGTAGTTATATTCTTGTACATAGGGGGCAGTATTATAGTAGTTATATTCTTGTATATAGGGAGCAGTATTATAGTAGTTATATTCTTGTACATAGGGGGCAGTATTATAGTAGTTATATTCTTGTACATAGGGGGCAGTGTTATAGTAGTTATATTCTTGTACATAGGGGCAGTATTATAGTAGTTATATTCTTGTACATAGGGGGCAGTATTATAGTAGTTATATTCTTGTACATAGGAGCAGTATTATAGTAGTTATATTCTTGTACATAGGGGGCAGTATTATAGTAGTTATATTCTTGTACATAGAGGCAGTATTATAGTAGTTATATTCTTGTACATAGGAGCAGTATTATAGTAGTTATATTCTTGTACATAGGGGGCAGTATTATAGTAGTTATATTCTTGTACATAGAGGCAGTATTATAGTAGTTATATTCTTGTACATAGGAGCAGTATTATAGTAGTTATATTCTTGTACATAGGGGCAGTATTATAGTAGTTATATTCTTGTATATAGGAGCAGTATTATAGTAGTTATATTCTTGTACATAGGGAGCAGTATTATAGTAGTTATATTCTTGTACATAGGGGGCAGTATTATAGTAGTTATATTCTTGTATATAGGGGGCAGTATTATAGTAGTTATATTCTTGTATATAGGGGGCAGTATTATAGTAGTTATATTCTTGTATATAGGGGGCAGTATTATAGTAGTTATATTCTTGTATATAGGGGGCAGTATTATAGCAGTTATATTCTTGTACATAGAATATTTTTTATATTTTATGGAATGCCTCATAAGCAATGAAGAGGTTAATCCTAAAATAAGTGAAAGCGTACATTCCATTAGTGCTGAGTCGTCCCATAAATGCTCCAAACTTGCACTTTACCTTCATAAACATTAGCTGCGGATCATCATTAAACATTCCTTTGTTTTACAGAGGACGGAGATAAGGATATTGCTCGCTCATAAGACTAAACAGAAATATGAGGATGTTTTTGGCAGATAAACAGCAGGTCTGAATCAGATGGAACACGGATCTGCCATTAAAATTAAATAGCACTGTAACTGCGCCCCTAGTGGCCGGATATTACATAACTGCATCTGAAGAAGCAGAGCTGCAGTGTAAAGCAGAGGGCGCGGACTAAAAGGATCAGATAAAGATATGCAGTTTTGATACTGAGTCCCTTATCGTGTATTTACACCTCCAGACCTCCTTTTATTTATTAGCACTGGCCCTTTAAGAAAATAAGTTTTTGCTTTCTTCAATGCAAAAAAAAAAAAAAGACATTTTTTTTCCCAAGTCGCAGTTATTTCTCCTCGTTCCTCCCAGCCAGGCAGAAGGTGACAATGCCAATGTTTGCTAATGAAGTGACTTTGCTCCTGGAAATTACCGCATCCAAAGCTGCGCAGCGCGGCCCAATTATACAGACGTCCGCCCGCGGAGGAAGAGTCAGGTTTCCAAAGCCGAGCGGTGAAATGTCAGGCGAGAATCGGGGATAATGCATGTTAATAAGTAGCACATCATCCTCACCTTGCCTTAAATCCTCTGCACCAGGTATCACTTTATTAACAATCCCGGGTGTAAGTCACTTACACCTGACGACGCTGAGAGGCGGCTGCGAGTGTCAGCTGCGCTCACAATTCGCCGTTTTCGCCTCCTTTTCCCCCCACTTATATATTTCTATCATGAAACGCGCGTGGAGTCTACAATAATAATCCTCTCCGAGGCGCGACCGCGGCTGAATTATTTACTAAAATTCCACCAATTATAGCGGCGGCTTAATAATTTGTAACTAATAAGTGTGTATAACACTTCGAGATGAAGCGCCTAATGATCGGCTGATTGCAAGGCTCATCAAAATGCAAATTTATGTATCTCCTCGCCGACCATTTCACTGCCAGAGGTTTGGAAAAATTAGGGCAGATCCTCCCAAAACAATGTGTGCCTGCCTAAGATCCTCCCTAAACAGTGTGTACTCACCTAAGATCCTCCCTAAACAGTGTGTACCTACCTAAGATCCTCCCTAAACAGTGTGTGCCTGCCTAAGATCCTCCCTAAACAGTGTGTGCCTGCCTAAGATCCTCCCTAAACAGTGTGTCCTCGCCTAAGATCCTCCCTAAACAGTGTGTACTCACCTAAGATCCTCCCTAAACAGTGTGTACTCGCCTAAGATCCTCCCTAAACAGTGTGTACCCGCCTAAGATCCTCCCTAAACAGTGTGTGCCTGCCTAAGATCCTCCCTAAACAGTGTGTACTCACCCAAGATCCTCCCTAAACAGTGTGTGCCTGCCTAACATCCTCCCTAAACAGTGTGTACCCGCCTAAGATCCTCCCTAAACAGTGTGTACCCGCCTAAGATCCTCCCTAAACAGTGTGTACTCACCCAAGATCCTCCCTAAACAGTGTGTGCCTGCCTAACATCCTCCCTAAACAGTGTGTACCCGCCTAAGATCCTCCCTAAACAGTGTGTACCCGCCTAAGATCCTCCCTAAACAGTGTGTACTCACCCAAGATCCTCCCTAAACAGTGTGTGCTCACCTAAGATCCTCCCTAAACAGTGTGTACCCACCTAAGATCCTCCCTAAACAGTGTGTACTCACCTAAGATCCTCCCTAAACAGTGTGTGCTCACCTAAGATCCTCCCTAAACAGTGTGTACCCACCTAAGATCCTCCCTAAACAGTGTGTACTCACCTAAGATCCTCCCTAAACAGTGTGTACTCACCTAAGATCCTCTCAAAACAGTGTGTACTCACCTAAGATCCTCCCTAAACAGTGTGTACTCACCTAAGATCCTCCCTAAACAGTGTGTACTCACCTAAGATCCTCCCTAAACAGTGTGTACTCACCTAAGATCCTCCCTAAACAGTGTGTACTCACCCAAGATCCTCCCTAAACAGTGTGTGCCTGCCTAACATCCTCCCTAAACAGTGTGTACTCACCTAAGATCCTCCCTAAACAGTGTGTACTCACCTAAGATCCTCCCTAAACAGTGTGTACTCACCTAAGATCCTCCCTAAACAGTGTGTACTCACCCAAGATCCTCCCTAAACAGTGTGTGCCTGCCTAACATCCTCCCTAAACATTGTGTACTCACCTAAGATCCTCCCTAAACAGTGTGTACTCACCTAAGATCCTCCCTAAACAGTGTGTACTCACCTAAGATCCTCCCTAAACAGTGTGTACTCACCTAAGATCCTCCCTAAACAGTGTGTACTCACCTAAGATCCTCCCTAAACATTGTGTACTCACCTAAGATCCTCCCTAAACAGTGTGTACTCACCTAAGATCCTCTCAAAACAGTGTGTACTCACCTAAGATCCTCCCTAAACAGTGTGTACTCGCCTAAGATCCTCCCTAAACAGTGTGTACTCACCTAAGATCCTCCCTAAACAGTGTGTACTCGCCTAAGATCCTCCCTAAACAGTGTGTACTCACCTAAGATCCTCCCTAAACAGTGTGTACTCACCTAAGATCCTCCCTAAATATTGTGTACTCACCTAAGATCCTCCCTAAACAGTGTGTACTTACCTAAGATCCTCCCTAAACAGTGTGTACTCACCTAAGATCCTCCCTAAACAGTGTGTACTCACCTAATATCCTCCCTAAACAGTGTGTGCCTGCCTAACATCCTCCCTAAACAGTGTGTACTCACCTAAGATCCTCCCTAAACAGTGTGTACTCACCTAAGATCCTCCCTAAACAGTGTGTACTCGCCTAAGATCCTCCCTAAACAGTGTGTACTCACCTAAGATCCTCCCTAAACAGTGTGTACTCGCCTAAGATCCTCCCTAAACAGTGTGTACTCACCTAAGATCCTCCCTAAACAGTGTGTACTCACCTAAGATCCTCCCTAAACAGTGTGTACTCTTTAAACAGTGTGATCTTCGGCAGGCACGCACTGTTTAAAGAGGATCGTAGGCAGGTACACACTGTTTAGGGATGGTCTTAGGCAGGCACACACTGTTTAGGGAGGATCTTAGGTGAGTACACACTGTTTAGGGAGGATCCTAGGCGAGTACACACTGTTTATGGAGAATCTTAGGCAGGTACACACTGTTTATGGAGGATCTTAGGCAGGTACACACTGTTTATGGAGGATCTTAGGCAGGTACACACTGTTTAGGGATGGTCTTAGGCAGGCACACACTGTTTAGGGAGGATCTTAGGTGAGTACACACTGTTTATGGAGGATCTTAGGTGAGTACACACTGTTTATGGAGGATCTTAGGTGAGTACACACTGTTTATGGAGAATCTTAGGCAGGTACACACTGTTTATGGAGGATCTTAGGCAGGTACACACTGTTTATGGAGGATCTTAGGCAGGTACACACTGTTTAGGGATGGTCTTAGGCAGGCACACACTGTTTAGGGAGGATCTTAGGTGAGTACACACTGTTTAGGGAGGATCTTAGGCGAGTACACACTGTTTAGGGAGGATCTTAGGTGAGTACACACTGTTTATGGAGGATCTTAGGTGAGTACACACTTTTTATGGAGGATCTTAGGCAGGTACACACTGTTTATGGAGGATCTTAGGCAGGTACACACTGTTTAGGGATGGTCTTAGGCATGCACACACTGTTTAGGGAGGATCTTAGGTGAGTACACACTGTTTAGGGAGGATCTTAGGCAGGAACACATTGTTTAGGGAGGATCTTAAGCAGGAACACACTGTATAGGGAAGATCTTAGGTAGGTACACACTGTTTATGGAGGATCGTAGGCAGGTACACGCTCTTTAGGGAGGATCTTAGGCAGGTATATACTGTTTAGGGAGGATCTTAGTCAGGTACACACTGTTTAGGGAGGATCTTAGGTGAGTACACACTGTTTATGGAGGATCTTAGGTGAGTACACACTGTTTATGGAGGATCTTAGGCAGGTACACACTGTTTATGGAGGATCTTAGGCAGGTACACACTGTTTATGGAGGATCTTAGGCAGGTACACACTGTTTATGGAGGATCTTAGGCAGGTACACACTGTTTAGGGAGGATCTTAGGCAGGTACACACTGTTTAGGGAGGATCTTAGGCAGGTACACACTGTTTAGGGAGGATCTTAGGTGAGTACACACTGTTTATGGAGGATCTTAGGCAGGAACACATTGTTTAGGGAGGATCTTAAGCAGGTACACACTGTTTATGGAGGATCTTAGGCAGGTACACACTGTTTATGGAGGATCTTAGGCAGGTACACACTGTTTATGGAGGATCTTAGGCAGGTACACACTGTTTATGGAGGATCTTAGGCAGGTACACACTGTTTATGGAGGATCTTAGGCAGGTACACACTGTTTATGGAGGATCTTAGGCAGGTACACACTGTTTAGGGAGGATCTTAGGCAGGCACACACACTGTTTAGGGATGATCTTAGGCAGGTATATACTGTTTAGGGAGGATCTTAGGTGAGTACACACTGTTTATGGAGGATCTTAGGCAGGTACACACTGTTTATGGAGGATCTTAGGCAGGTACACACTGTTTATGGAGGATCTTAGGCAGGTACACACTGTTTATGGAGGATCTTAGGCAGGTACACACTGTTTATGGAGGATCTTAGGCAGGTACTCACCGTTTATGGAGGATCTTAGGCAGGTACACACTGTTTATGGAGGATCTTAGGCAGGTACACACCGTTTAGGGAGGATCTTAGGTGAGTACACTGTTTAGGGAGGATCTTAGGCAGGCACACACTGTTTATGGAGGATCTTAGGCAGGTACACACTGTTTAGGGAGGATCTTAGGTGAGTACACTGTTTAGGGAGGATCTTAGGCAGGCACACACTGTTTAGGAGGCCATGTTATTTGTTATACACACTGTCCTTGGGGACATCTGGGATAGGTAGACACAGTAATTGGGGGCACAGTAATTGGGGGCACAGTAATTGGGGGCACATGAGGTAAATAGGCCCCATCTTTGGGGCACCTGGAATTTATGATGATGGGAGTTGAGATCTCCGTAGTTTTTTTTCTGCTGAAGAATTAAAAGTTAGAGGCGGAAGATTCTGGGATGTAAATTGATTAAAATGTAGATTTTCTCATTTTCGCCCCCCCCCCCCCCGCCCCGCAGCGCGGTCACGTGACGGGAATGGACAGATGGCTACAATTTCATACTGTGTATTAGAATGTTAATACATGTATGTGGCAATTAATGGCAGAGAGCGCTCTGCTAAGGTGTGAAATTGTTTATTTATGTAGATAACACTCTGAAGTATCGTCTCAGCTGTTCCTCCTTACTTCTCGACCCGCAGGACCTCCGCCAATATGCTGCAAATCACTCACTCTTCATTACTCTGCTCTCCTCTGTTAACCATTGAGGAACGAGCGAGACGGAAACTTCTGGAAATGTTTGTGATTCTTTTCTATCCGAGATAAAAAAATACTGGTCTGAATTATTGAGGAGCTGGAGCTTCCACTACTGGGGGGGCTTGTGTCTGTATAACATCCTGAGAGCCAATGGGAAGTTAGAGGGGTGGAAAGGCCACGCCCATGAGGAGCCGCTTTTTCTATTTGTGGCTTCTATATACTTTTTTTGAGGGGGGTCATACATGAACAATAATATAATATAATGTATTTTATGTTAAATTAGGAATTTGCTTTACTAACGATTAATATAATGTTGTAACATTTTTCATTTTTTTTTTTTTTTTTTTACAAGGAGGCAAGAGAGTCCAATCTGTGGCGCCCAGTCCCTGTGCGGCATCCCCGCATTACCCCACTCTAGGCGCCCATCTCCTCATCTTCCTCGTGTGCTCCACTCCTGCCCTGGGGTCTGCCGCAGCCTCCTCCTGCTTCTAGGTCACGCGCAGGCCTTCTGGGAGTGCCCGAAGAATGCACGCACGGCCACACCACATTTCTTAAAGGGCCGGCTTCCTAATACCTATAAGTAATTCCTGAGGTCTTCTGTTACCCTAAAGATATTTAAGCCTGCCTCCCCTTACAGGAGGCGCTTGAGCAATGTTGCCTACTAGGTAGTGCGTTGCTAGTTCTCAGGTCCCATTGTGTCTTGTCCTAGAGCCTGCTCACTACAACCACCTCCCTCCTTGCTGCCACGTCTGTGCCACCACTTCCATGTTGCCATGTCTGAGCCACCACCTTCATGTTGCCACATCTGAGCCACCACCTCCGTGTAGCCACATCTGAGCTACCACCTCCGTGTAGCCACGTCTGAGCTACCACCTCAGTGTAGCCACATCTGAGCCACCACCTCCATGTTGCCACGTCTGTGCCACCACCTCCATGCTGCCACGTCTGAGCCACCACCTCAATGCTGCCACAACTGAGCCACCACCTCCATGTTGCCACATCTCAGCCACCACCTCCATGTTGCCACATCTGAGCCACCACCTCCATGTTGCCACGTCTGAGCCACCACCTCCATGTTGCCACATCTGAGCTATCACCTCAGTGCTGACACGTCTGAGCCACCACCTCGATGCTGCTATGTCTGAGCCACCACCTCGGTGCTGCCACGTCTAAGCCACCATCTCCGTGTAGCCACATCTGAGCCACCACCTCGGTGCTGCCACATCTGAGCCACTAGGCCCTCTGGGGCTGCTCCAGACAATCCTTGTATAGGGGTAAGCTCCTACCAGGGGAGTCCGGTGTACAGCCCAGTGGGTCCACTCCCAGACGCTCAACGCTCCTCCGCGACCGTAACACAATCTAGATGCCTATTTGAAAAGCTTATGTTTCTCTGGGTGTCCCCATCTTCTTTCTATTGGGTTGTATGGACTTGTACAGGATAACCTGAAGGACACTAACTAATAGGACTCTTTATGGGCTCTGGGTCCTTTTATTTTTTGGGAGTTTTTTTTTTTTTTTTGCACATTAAGGGTAGCCCATACCTGTATATAGCATGTGATAAAGCAGGACGACCCAAGCAGAATAATATATAATATTAATAATCTAACTAATTTTGCAGAGGTGAAAAACCTGCTTGCTCTGGCTGCAGGAGTCCAGGGGGTGGAGCACTCTTTGTTCATTGGCTGGCACAGTCAGTGACTCCGCCTTCTGGACTCATAAGCTCAGAGCAAGCGAGAATTTAAGTCTAAAAATTAGGCCGTGTTCAGACAGACATAATTTATGATCAGTATCTGAGCCACAATGCCTGGACTGACGGTTGGTCTCCCAACCCGAAATCATAGACATATTTGAGGCCAGAAATTAAAGGCCAGAAGTCTGAACAAAGCCTAATAATATATATTTTTTTAAAGGCCCAATACTTGGGGTTTTTTTTTAAGCCTTTGGAGCGTAACAAGAATTAGTCTATTCACTTACAGCAAGCAGAGATTTTCAAAATGGTGAATGAATGAATGAATGAAACCCAAATTATACTGAAGAGTTTCGAAACTTTTTTTATTATTGAATAATTGAGCATTGTATAGAATGGACAGTCCTTATAGGTATCTAATTAGCTGCGGTTACATCCTCCGCGCAATATCCGAAAAATGTTTCCATTTTTAATTCCTCCTTATTTCCAGCGCCCGCTCTCAACATCAAAATTACCTCTTTTTTTCCACTTGGGTTGTAATTACACTCTGTGATTGGCCTCGACAACAATTAACGCCGCGGAAAATGGAGAGAGAGAAAAGAAGAGCGAACAGCCATAATTATTAAACCGTAGAAATATCCGGCACAGAACTTGTAAGGGAAATCAACTGGAAAATCACAAAAGCCGTCCTCATCCTCGTCCTCATCCTCGTCCTCATCCTCATCCTCATCCTCGTCCTCTAACATGGCTCACCCTGAAGAATCCACCGTGCCTACCGGGGATCAATCACCAGTGACGAGGGAACAATGGCGACAAAAAGGTGACCGAAACGAAGGGGAGCCGACCAATGATCCAGCGATAGGTGTTCAATTATATATGTACAGCCGGTATAACCCGGGCATCTCCTGTATATAATTATATATGTACAGCCGGTATAACCTGGGCGTCTCCTGTATATAATTATATATGTACAGCCGGTATAACCTGGGCATCTCCTGTATATAATTATATATGTACAGCCGGTATAACCTGGGCATCTCCTATATATAATTATATATGTACAGCCGGTATAACCCGGGCATCTCCTGTATATAATTATATATGTACAGCCGGTATAACCTGGGCATCTCCTGTATATAATTATATATGTACAGCCGGTATAACCTGTGCATCTCCTGTATATAATTATATATGTACAACCGGTATAACCTGGGCATCTCCTGTATATAATTATATATGTACAGCTGGTATAACCCGGGCATCTCCTGTATATAATTATATATGTACAGCCGATATAACCCAGGCATCTCCTGTATATAATTATATATGTACAGCCGGTATAACCTGGGCATCTCCTGTATATAATTATATATGTACAACCGGTATAACCTGGGCATCTCCTGTATATAATTATATATGTACAGCTGGTATAACCCGGGCATCTCCTGTATATAATAATATATGTACAGCCGGTATAACCCAGGCATCTCCGGTATATAATTATATATGTACAGCCGGTATAACCCGGGCATCTCGTGTATATAATTATATATGTACAGCTGGTATAACCCGGTCATCTCCGGTATATAATTATATATGTACAGCCGGTATAACCTGGGTATTCCCTGTATATAATTATATATGTACAGCCGGTATAACCCGGGCATCCCCTGTATATAATAATATATGTACAGCTGGTATAACCTGGGTATTCCCTGTATATAATTATATATGTACAGCCGGTATAACCCAGGCATCTCCTGTATATAATAATATATGTACAGCCGGTATAACCCAGGCATCTCCGGTATATAATTATATATGTACAGCCGGTATAACCCGGGCATCTCCTGTATATAATTATTTATGTACAGCTGGTATAACCTGGGCATTTCTTGTATATAATTATATATGTACAGCTGGTATAACCTGGACATCTCCTGTATATAATTATATATGTACAGCCGGTATAACCTGGGCATCTCCTGTATATAATTATACATGTACAGCCGGTATAACCCGGGCATCTCCTGTATATAATTATATATCTACAGCCGGTATAACCTGGGCATCTCCTGTATATAATTATATATCTACAGCCGGTATAACCTTGGCATCTCCTGTATATAATTATATATGTACAGTTGGTATAACCTGGGTATCTCCTGTATATAATTATATATGTACAGCTGGTATAACCTGGGCATCTCCTGTATATAATGATATATGTACAGCTGGTATAACCTGGGCATCCCCTGTATATAATTATATATGTACAGCCGGTATAACCTGGGCATCTCCTGTATATAATTATATATGTACAGCTGGTATAACCTTGGCATCTCCTGTATATAATTATATATGTACAGCTGGTATAACCTGGGCATCTCCTGTATATAATTATATATGTACAGCCGGTATAACCTGGGCATCTCCTGTATATAATGATATATGTACAGCTGGTATAACCTGGGCATCTCCTGTATATGATTATATATGTACAGCCGGTATAACCTGGGCATCTCCTGTATATAATTATATATGTACAGCCGGTATAACCTGGGCATCTCCTGTATATAATTATATATGTCCAGCCAGTATAACCTGGGCATCTCCTGTATATAAATATATATGTACAGCCGGTATAACCTGGTCATCTCCTGTATATAATTATATATGTACAGCCGGTATAACCTGGGCATCTCCTGTATATAATTATATATGTACAGCCGGTATAACCTGGGCATCTCCTGTATATAAATATATATGTACAGCTGGTATAACCTTGGCATCTCCTGTATATAATTATATATGTACAGCTGGTATAACCTGTGCATCTCCTGTATATAATTATATATGTACAGCCGGTATAACCTGGGCATCTCCTGTATATAATGATATATGTACAGCTGGTATAACCTGGGTATCTCCTGTATATAATTATATATGTACAGCCGGTATAACCTGGGCATCTCCTGTATATAATTATATATGTACAGCCGGTATAACCTGGGCATCTCCTGTATATAATTATATATGTACAGCCGGTATAACCTGGGCATCTCCTGTATATAAATATATATGTACAGCTGGTATAACCTGGTCATCTCCTGTATATAATTATATATGTACAGCCGGTATAACCTGGGCATCTCCTGTATATAATTATATATCTACAGCCGGTATAACCTTGGCATCTCCTGTACATAATTATATATGTACAGCTGGTATAACCTGGGTATCTCCTGTATATAATTATATATGTACAGCTGGTATAACCTGGGCATCTCCTGTATATAATGATATATGTACAGCTGGTATAACCTGGGCATCCCCTGTATATAATTATATATGTACAGCCGGTATAACCTGGGCATCTCCTGTATATAATTATATATGTACAGCTGGTATAACCTTGGCATCTCCTGTATATAATTATATATGTACAGCTGGGATAACCTGGGCATCTCCTGTATATAATTATATATGTACAGCCGGTATAACCTGGGCATCTCCTGTATATAATGATATATGTACAGCTGGTATAACCTGGGCATCTCCTGTATATGATTATATATGTACAGCCGGTATAACCTGGGCATCTCCTGTATATAATTATATATGTACAGCCGGTATAACCTGGGCATCTCCTGTATATAATTATATATGTCCAGCCGGTATAACCTGGGCATCTCCTGTATATAAATATATATGTACAGCCGGTATAACCTGGTCATCTCCTGTATATAATTATATATGTACAGCCGGTATAACCTGGGCATCTCCTGTATATAATTATATATGTACAGCCGGTATAACCTGGGCATCTCCTGTATATAAATATATATGTACAGCTGGTATAACCTTGGCATCTCCTGTATATAATTATATATGTACAGCTGGTATAACCTGGGCATCTCCTGTATATAATTATATATGTACAGCCGGTATAACCTGGGCATCTCCTGTATATAATTATATATGTACAGCCGGTATAACCTGGGCATCTCCTGTATATAATTATATATGTACAGCCGGTATAACCTGGGCCTCTCCTGTATATAAATATATATGTACAGCTGGTATAACCTGGTCATCTCCTGTATATAATTATATATGTACAGCCGGTATAACCTGGGCATCTCCTGTATATAATTATATATGTACAGCCGGTATAACCTGGGCATCTCCTGTATATAATTATATATACATCCGGTATAACCTGGACATCTCCTGTATATAATTATATATGTACAGCCGGTATAACCTGGACATCTCCTGTATATAATTATATATGTACAGCCGGTATAACCTGGACATCTCCTGTATATAATTATATATGTACAGCCGGTATAACCTGGACATCTCCTGTATATAATTATATATGTACAGCTGGTATAACCTGGGCATCTCCTGTATATAATTATATATATACAGCCGGTATAACCTGGGCATCTCCTGTATATAATTATATATGTACAGCTGGTATAACCCGGGCATCTCCTGTATATAATTATATATGCACAGCTGGTATAACCTGGGCATCTCCTGTATATAATTATATATGTACAGCCGGTATAACCTGGGCATCTCCTGTATATAATTATATATGTACAGCTGCTATAACCCGGGCATCTCCTGTATATAATTATATATGTACATCTGCTATAACCTGGGCATCTCCTGTATATAATTATATATGTACAGCCGGTATAACCTGGACATCTCCTGTATATAATTATATATGTACAGCCGGTATAACCTGGGCATCTCCTGTATATAATTATATATGTACAGCCGGTATAACCTGGGCATCTCCTGTATATAATTATATATGTACACCCAGTATAACCTGGGCATCTCTTGTATATAATTATATATGTACAACCGGTATAACCCGGGCATCACCTGAATATAATTATATATGTACAGCCGGTATAACCTGGGTATGTCCTGTATATAATTATATATGTACAGCTGCTATAACCTGGGCATCTCCTGTATATGATTATATTAGTACAGCCGGTATAACCCGGGCGTCTCCTGTATATAATTATATATGTACAGCTGGTATAACCTGGGCATCTCCTGTATATGATTATATTAGTACAGCCGGTATAACCCGGGCGTCTCCTGTATATAATTATATATGTACAGCCGGTATAACCTGGGCATCTCCTGTATATGATTATATTAGTACAGCCGGTATAACCCGGGCGTCTCCTGTATATAATTATATATGTACAGCCGGTATAACCCGGGCATCTCCTGTATATAATTATATATGTACAGCCGGTATAACCCGGGCATCTCCTGTATATAATTATATATGTACAGCCGGTATAACCTGGGCATCTCCTGTGTATATTGTATATTTGGTGCAGTGGTGGGGGGCTTGCACCACCTTCTCGGGGGTCCTGTATGAGCCTGGGTTGATGTCTCGGTATATGAGGCATGAGGTTTAGGTTTCCTCTGACTCTCATTTCCGTGGTTTCTTCATTAGTGCAGGTAATGAGGACGCCGTGGCTGCTGTCGACCAATGGGAAGTCGGATCCTGACGCTGAATGAGTTTGTTATCGCTTGGGTGTTAACGGACCATCAAGGAGCCGGAGCTGAGCGTCCGCTGTGCGGTGTGATGGCTTCCAGTAGTCGCTTAACCCTGCGTGTGCCATCCCGAGGTCACTTAAAGGGAAACTGAGCTGGGGCGAGTTTTTAGTCTAGAAGCGGCCGGCGTGAGGGGGGAATTTATTTTCTTGACCACTCCACGTCAGCTGAGGCCGGAAATGTCCAATAAGTGGGAGCGGAGGGTGTAAGGAGCGCAGGCCAGAAGGGAAGTGCGGCTCATCCCCATGATAAGATCATACAAGAGATCTTCTGCCCATCTGCTGTGGAGGAAGCGAGTGCACGGCCGCCCCATCACTATCTGCAGCGGCGCCTCCTTCCTCTTTTGGCAGCTCGTACTGGCAGGTTCCAGTCCGACCAGTACTCGCCCCGGCCCACAACCTCTATTTATGACTGGGGGTTATAACCACAGGATATTAGGGGTCATCTCCCTTCAAAGTACAGCAGATAAGCCTGAGGGGAAAGCGTGGAAGCAACCGCTACCAATCCAGGTCACAAAAACGAGACTTCATGCGAATCAGCCGACGTGAGGCACTGACGACCCCACAGCCGCCATATAACGGAACAGTCTGAATTGCGAAAAACGGAACCGCTTAAAAACCGATGCAAATTAAGATACCTCGGAAGCAAAAATGGCCAGTTTTATGTGAGCCCAACAGCCAACGGCAAGGTGACTGTGATGCTAGACACTACGAGCAGTATGAAGAGAAGGGTAGTCAGACAAGCCGGGATCATAAGCCTGGAGGTAACGTATAAGGTTCAGGGAGCAGACAGAGACGTGGTAAGGAAGAGGTCCGAGGTCAGAAGCCGGGAGGTAACGTGTAAGGTTCAGGAAGCAGAAAGAGATGGGTCAGAAAGAGGTCCGAGGTCAAAAGCCGGGAGATAATATATAGGGTTAAGGGAGCAGACGGAGACGTGGTCAGGAGGAGGTCCGAGGTCAGAAGCCGGGAGGTAATGTATAAGGTTCAGGGAGCAGACAAAGACGTGGTCAGGAAGAGGTCAGAGGTCAGAAGCCGGGAGGTAACATATAAGGTTCAGGAAGCAGAGAGAGACATGGTCAGGAAGAAGTCCGAGGTCAGAAGCCGGTTGGTTATGTATAAGGTTCAGGGAGCAAAAGGAGATGTGGTCAGAAAGAGGTCCGAAGTCAAAACCTGGGAGGTAATGTATAAGGTTCAGGGAGCAGACAGATGTGGTCAGGAAGAGGTCCAAGGTCAGAAGCCGGAAGCTAACGTATAAAGTTCAGGGAGCAGACAGAGACGTGGTCAGTAAGAGGTCAGAAGCCAAGATCAGGACACTTTCACCAGACAGGAGCAAAGAGTACACTGAGTAAACAGGAAGTGAGACTGGCGAAGTTCAGACATAGCAAGCCCAGTAAACAAACAGAGCAATCACCAGGAACGAGGCATATCTATGAAGGCACCTCCCATAACCAGCATGGACCCTAATGCTGAAAGACAACCTGCCAGCAAGTGCACAAGACACATAGCAGAGCATTTTCAAATGCAAAATGCTCCGCACAGCAGAACCAAGAAAAAAGCTTTCCAAATGTAAAATGCTCCGCACAGCGGAACCGTGACAGCGACCTCATTTGTTGGGTCCCTGCCTTCTCTAGGTTCCTGTCGGCCCATAAATTGGAGGGTGTTTTAACCCAAAGAGCGGCATTACTGTAGGCAAGGACCCAACAAAAAGAGGTCGCCTTGTCGCAGGCTGTTGGGCTCACATAAAAATGGCCATTTTTGTGTCTCAAATCTTTACGTTTTTCATAGCAGTAATGCATATCTATATTCCCATATTCATTGTTCCACATATCTTAGTGCAACTGTCTCCTTTTCCTTATAACGTGTAGGAAAGAGCTGCCCCACAGAGTAGAGGGAGCAATTGCTTAAAAGGCAATTCCCCAATACCTGGAGGCCATTATAATGAGTTCGGTCCTCGCTTTATGGTGGCTGCACAAAGTGATGAAGTACAGAAGGAAATCTCGGTGAGGCAGCGAGCGCAGCTCCGCCACATATACACCTATGTGCGTGTTGCGGCGGGAGGGGGAGGGGATACGACGCTCAGGTGAGCGCCTTCTTTTGCACCTATACAAACATGCTAATTAAATGAAAATTAAACCCATCTGCTCGGGTGACAATGAAAATATAAGCGCTGATTGCGATAAATGAACTTTCAGATTATCGTCTTCTGCGACACAGATTAACATACGAGTGAACAGCTGGATGATTCTGCCCCCATAATGCACTCAGACTGGCACCTATAGCCCTGCTCATCCTGAGCCGCCTGCTTCATGAATGTCATTCCAGAACTACAGAAAACATGTGCTGAAAGCGCTCTGTATCCAGGGAACTAACAGAGTCTACTATTACTCAACATTAGAATAGTGGGAAGCGATACAGAATTCACA
>NC_134361.1:216727575-216831193 GCF_048569485.1 Anomaloglossus baeobatrachus | reverse complement strand
AGTAATATAACTATTATAATACTGCCCCTATGTACAAGAATATGACTACTATAATACTGCCCCTATATACAAGAATATACTACTATAATACTGCCCCCTATGTACAAGAATATAACTACTATAATACTGCCCCCTATGTACAAGAATATAACTACTATAATACTGTCCCTATGTACAAGAATATAGCTGCTATAATACTGCCCCTATGTACAAGAATATAACTACTATAATACTGCCCCTATGTACAAGAATATCACTACTATAATACTGCCCCCTATGTACAAGAATATAACTACTATAATACTGCCCCTATGTACAAGAATATAACTACTATAATACTGCTCCTATGTACAAGAATATAACTACTATAATACTGCCCCTATGTACAAGAATATAACTACTATAATACTGCCCCTATGTACAAGAATATAACTACTATAATACTGCCCCTATGTACAAGAATATAACTACTATAATACTGCCCCTATGTACAAGAATATAACTACTATAATACTGCCCCTATGTACAAGAATATAACTACTATAATATGCCCCTATGTACAAGAATATAACTACTATAATACTGCTATGTGTACAAGAATATAACTACTATAATACTGCCCCTATGTACAAGAATATAACTACTATAATACTGCTCCTATGTACAAGAATATAACTACTATAATACTGCCCCTATGTACAAGAATATAACTACTATAATACTGCCCCTATGTACAAGATATAACTACTATAATACTGCCCCTATGTACAAGAATATAACTACTATAATACTGCCCCTATGTACAAGAATATACTACTATAGTACTGCCCACTATGTACAAGAATATAACTACTATAATACTGCCCTATGTACAAGAATATAACTACTATAATACTGCCCCTATGTACAAGAATATAACTACTATAATACTGCCCCTATGTACAAGAATATAACTACTATAATACTGCCTCCCTATGTACAAGAATATAACTGCTATAATACTGCTCCTATATACAGGAATATACAGTGCCTACAAGTAGTCTTCAACCCCCTGCAGATTTAGCAGGTTTGATAAGATGCAAATAAGTTAGAGCCTGCAAACTTCAAACAAGAGCAGGATTTATTAACAGATGCATAAATCTTACAAACCAACAAGTTATGTTGCTCAGTTAAATTTTAATAAATTTTCAACATAAAAGTGTGGGTCAATTATTATTCAACCCCTAGGTTAATATTTTGTGGAATAACCCTTGTTTGCAATTACAGCTAATAATCGTCTTTTATAAGACCTGATCAGGCCGGCACAGGTCTCTGGAGTTATCTTGGCCCACTCCTCCATGCAGATCTTCTCCAAGTTATCTAGGTTCTTTGAGTGTCTCATGTGGACTTTAATCTTGAGCTCCTTCACAAGTTTTCAATTGGGTTAAGGTCAGGAGACTGACTAGGCCACTGCAACACCTTGATTTTTTCCCTCTTGAACCAGGCCTTGGTTTTCTTGGCTGTGTGCTTTGGGTCGTTGTCTTGTTGGATGATGAAATGACGACCCATCTTAAGATCCTTGATGGAGGAGCGGAGGTTCTTGGCCAAAATCTCCAGGTAGGCCATGCTATCCATCTTCCCATGGATGCGGACCAGATGGCCAGGCCCTTGGCTGAGAAACAGCCCCACAGCATGATGCTGCCATCACCATGCTTGACTGTAGGGATGGTATTCTTGGGGTAGTATGCAGTGCCATCCAGTCTCCAAACGTCACGTGTGTGGTTGGCACCAAAGATCTCGATCTTGGTCTCATCAGACCAGAGAACCTTGAACCAGTCTGTCTCAGAGTCCTCCAAGTGATCATGAGCAAACTGTAGACGAGCCTTAAACATGACGCTTTGAAACTAAAGGTACCTTACGGCTCGTCTGGAACGGAGGACCATTGCGGTGGAGTACGTTACTTATGGTATTGACTGAAACCAATGTCCCCACTGCCATGAGATCTTCCCGAGCTCCTTCCTTGTTGTCCTTGGGTTAGCCTTGACTCTTCGGACAAGCCTGGCCTCGGCACGGGTGGAAACTTTCAAAGGCTGTCCAGGCCGTGGAAGGCTAACAGTAGTTCCATAAGCCTTCCACTTCCGGATGATGCTCCCAACAGTGGAGACAGGTAGGCCCAACTCCTTGGAAAGGGTTTTGTACCCCTTGCCAGCCTTGTGACCCTCCACGATCTTGTCTCTGATGGTCTTGGAATGCTCCTTTGTCTTTCCCATGTTGACCAAGTATGAGTGCTGTTCACAAGTTTGGGGAGGGTCTTAATTAGTCAGAAAAGGCTGGAAAAAGAGATAATTAATCCAAACATGTGAAGCTCATTGTTCTTTGTGCCTGAAATACTTCTTAATACTTTAGGGGAACCAAACAGAATTCTTGTGGTTTGAGGGGTTGAATAATAAATGACCCTCTGAATAAACTTTTCACAATTTAAAAAAAAAAATAAAAAAGAAATAACATTCTTTTTTGCTGCATTTCAACTTCCAGGCTGATCTACAGTCCAAATGTCACAATGCCAAGTTACTTCCGAATGTGTAAACCTGCTAAATCTGCAGGGGGTTGAATACTACTTGTAGGCACTGTAACTACTATAATACTGCCCCTATGTACAAGAATATAACTACTATAAAACTGCCCCTATGTACAAGAATATAACTACTATAAAACTGCCCCTATGTACAAGAATATAACTACTATAATACTGCCCCTATGTACAAGAATATAACTACTATAATACTGCTCCCTATGTACAAGAATATAACTACTATAATACTTCCCCTACATACAAGAATATAACTGCTATAATACTGCCCCTATGTACAAGAATATAACTACTATAATACTGCCCCTATGTACAAGAATATAACTACTATAATACTGCCCCTACATACAAGAATATAACTGCTATAATACTGCCCCTATGTACAAGAATATAACTACTATAATACTGCCCCTATGTACAAGAATATAACTACTATAATACTGCCCCTATGTACAAGAATATAACTACTATAATACTGCTCCCTATGTACAAGAATATAACTACTATAATACTGCCCCTACATACAAGAATATAACTGCTATAATACTGCCCCTATGTACAAGAATATAACTACTATAATACTGCCCCTATGTACAAGAATATAACTACTATAATACTGCCCCTACATGCAAGAATATAACTGCTATAATACTGCCCCTATGTACAAGAATATAACTACTATAATACTGCCCCCTATGTACAAGAATACAACTACTATAATACTGCTCCTATGTACAAGAATATGACTACTATAATACTGCTCCTATATACAAGAATATAACTACTATAATACTGCCCCTATGTACAAGAATATAACTACTACAATACTGTCCCTATGTACAAGAATATAACTACTATAATACTGCCCCTATATACAAGAATATAACTACTATAATACTGCCCCTATGTACAAGAATATAACTACTATAATACTGCCCCTATGTACTAGAATATAACTACTATAATACTGCCCCCTATGTACAAGAATATAACTACTATAATACTGCCCCTACATGCAAGAATATAACTGCTATAATACTGCCCCTATGTACAAGAATATAACTACTATAATACTGCCCCTATGTACAAGAATATAACTACTATAATACTGCCCCTATGTACAAGAATATAACTACTATAATACTGCCCCTATGTACAAGAATATAACTACTATAATACTGCCCCTATGTACAAGAATATAACTACTATAATACTGCCCCTACATACAAGAATATAACTGCTATAATACTGCCCCTACATGCAAGAATATAACTGCTATAATACTGCCCCTATGTACAAGAATATAACTACTATAATACTGCCCCCTATGTACAAGAATACAACTACTATAATACTGCTCCTATGTACAAGAATATGACTACTATAATACTGCTCCTATATACAAGAATATAACTACTATAATACTGCCCCCTATGTACAAGAATATAACTACTACAATACTGTCCCCTATGTACAAGAATATAACTACTATAATACTGCCCCTATGTACAAGAATATAACTACTATAATACTGCCCCTATGTACAAGAATATAACTACTATAATACTGCCCCTATGTACAAGAATATAACTACTATAATACTGCCCCTATATGCAAGAATATAACTGCTATAATACTGCCCCTATGTACAAGAATATAACTACTATAATACTGCCCCTATGTACAAGAATATAACTACTATAATACTGCCCTATGTACAAGAATATAACTACTATAATACTGCCCCTATGTACAAGAATATAACTACTATAATACTGCCCCTATGTACAAGAATATAACTACTATAATACTGCCCCTATGTACAAGAATATAACTACTATAATACTGCCCCTACATACAAGAATATAACTGCTATAATACTGCCCCTATGTACAAGAATATAACTACTATAATACTGCCCCCTATGTACAAGAATACAACTACTATAATACTGCTCCTATGTACAAGAATATGACTACTATAATACTGCTCCTATATACAAGAATATAACTACTATAATACTGCCCCCTATGTACAAGAATATAACTACTACAATACTGTCCCCTATGTACAAGAATATAACTACTATAATACTGCCCCTATGTACAAGAATATAACTACTATAATACTGCCCCTATATACAAGAATATAACTACTATAATACTGCCCCTATGTACAAGAATATAACTACTATAATACTGCCCCTATGTACTAGAATATAACTACTATAATACTGCCCCCTATGTACAAGAATATAACTACTATAATACTGCCCCTATGTACAAGAATATAACTACTATAATACTGCCCCTACATGCAAGAATATAACTGCTATAATACTGCCCCTATGTACAAGAATTTAACTACTATAATACTGCCCCTATGTACAAGAATATAACTACTATAATACTGCCCCTATGTACAAGAATATAACTACTATAATACTGCCCCTATGTACAAGAATATAACTACTATAATACTGCTCCTATGTACAAGAATATAACTACTATAATACTGCCCCCTATGTACAAGAATATAACTACTATAATACTGCCCCTATGTACAAGAATATAACTACTATAATACTGCCCCCTACATGCAAGAATATAACTGCTATAATACTGCCCCTATGTACAAGAATATAACTACTATAATACTGCCCCTATGTACAAGAATATAACTACTATAATACTGCCCCTATGTACAAGAATATAACTACTATAATACTGCCCCCTACATACAAGAATATAACTGCTATAATACTGCCCCTATGTACAAGAATATAACTACTATAATACTGCCCCCTATGTACAAGAATACAACTACTATAATACTGCTCCTATGTACAAGAATATGACTACTATAATACTGCTCCTATATACAAGAATATAACTACTACAATACTGTCCCCTATGTACAAGAATATAACTACTATAATACTGCCCCTATGTACAAGAATATAACTACTATAATACTGCCCCTATATACAAGAATATAACTGCTATAATACTGCCCCTATGTACAAGGAATATAACTACTATAATACTGCCCCTATGTACTAGAATATAACTACTATAATACTGCCCCCTATGTACAAGAATATAACTACTATAATACTGCCCCTATGTACAAGAATATAACTACTATAATACTGCCCCTACATGCAAGAATATAACTGCTATAATACTGCCCCTATGTACAAGAATATAACTACTATAATACTGCCCCTATGTACAAGAATATAACTACTATAATACTGCCCCTATGTACAAGAATATAACTACTATAATACTGCCCCTATGTACAAGAATATAACTACTATAATACTGCCCCTATGTACAAGAATATAACTACTATAATACTGCCCCTACATACAAGAATATAACTGCTATAATACTGCCCCTATGTACAAGAATATAACTACTATAATACTGCCCCCTATGTACAAGAATACAACTACTATAATACTGCTCCTATGTACAAGAATATGACTACTATAATACTGCTCCTATATACAAGAATATAACTACTATAATACTGCCCCCTATGTACAAGAATATAACTACTACAATACTGTCCCCTATGTACAAGAATATAACTACTATAATACTGCCCCTATGTACAAGAATATAACTACTATAATACTGCCCCTATATACAAGAATATAACTACTATAATACTGCCCCTATGTACAAGAATATAACTACTATAATACTGCCCCTATGTACTAGAATATAACTACTATAATACTGCCCCCTATGTACAAGAATATAACTACTATAATACTGCTCCTATGTACAAGAATATAACTACTATAATACTGCCCCTATGTACAAGAATATAACTACTATAATACTGCCCCTATGTACAAGAATATAACTACTATAATACTGCCCCTATATACAAGAATATAACTACTATAATACTGCCCCTATGTACTAGAATATAACTACTATAATACTGCCCCTATGTACAAGAATATAACTACTATAATACTGTCCCTATGTACAAGAATATAACTGCTATAATACTGCTCCCTATGTACAAGAATATAACTACTATAATACTGCCCCTATGTACAAGAATATAACTACTATAATACTGCCCCCTATGTACAAAAATATAACTACTATAATACTGTCCCTATGTACAAGAATATAACTGCTATAATACTGCTCCCTATGTACAAGAATATAACTACTATAATACTGCCCCTATGTACAAGAATATAACTACTATAATACTGCCCCTATGTACAAGAATATAACTACTATAATACTGCCGCTATGTACAAGAATATAACTACTATAATACTGTCCCTATGTACAAGAATATAACTGCTATAATACTGCTCCCTATGTACAAGAATATAACTACTATAATACTGCCCCCTATGTACAAGAATATAACTACTATAATACTGCCGCTATGTATAAGAATATAACTACTATAATACTGTCCCCCTATGTACAAGAATATAACTACTATAATACTGTCCCTATGTACAAGAATATAACTACTATAATACTGCCCCCTATGTACAAGAATATAACTACTATAATACTGCCCCCTATGTACAAGAATATAACTACTATAATACTGCCCCTATGTACAAGAATATAACTACTATAATACTGCCGCTATGTACAAGAATATAACTACTATAATACTGTCCCCTATGTACAAGAATATAACTACTATAATACTGCCCCTATGTACAAGGATACAACTGCTATAATACTGCCCCTATGTACAAGAATATATCTACTATAATACTGCTCCTATGTACAGGAATATAACTACTATAATACTGCCCTCTATGTACAAGAATATAACTACTATAATACTGTCCCCTATGTACAAGAATATAACTACTATAATACTGCCCCCTATGTACAAGAATATAACTACTATAATACTGCCCCCTATGTACAAGAATATAACTACTATAATACTGCCCCCTATGTACAAGAATATAACTACTATAATACTGCCCCCTATGGACAGGAATATAACTACTATAATACTGCCCCCTATGTACAAGAACATAACTACTATAATACTGCCCCCTATGTACAAGGGTACAACTGCTATAATACTGCCCCTATGTACAAGAATACTAATGACATTTGGGCCTCAGTCGTTTCCAGCATATAATGAGTACCTTTGCTTTTGTGCCCCTTGTTTATTGTGGCCTGTAGTGGAGTTTAGAGGTTATTTTTGGGGAATAATCACTCTTGTTACAGATCTTTCTGTGTTTCGAGCCTTAGGGAGGCAGTTGGTTTGTTTTATCCCCTCTGTCAACGCGTTCCCCCAACGTTTTCTTTCCAATTGCTATGTTGATAGAAATATGAATTGGGTCCTGTCTGTTCTGAGCCGCCATCAAATTTAATATCGCTAACTTTAAAGTAAACCATGTGGACCCCAACCAGTGGGAAACGTCTTGTTACAGAACCTATTGGACCTTTTGTCAACAGAAGTGGTTTCTTTAATTAGGAACCAGAATTCCGTCTATGAGCCAAAGTGAAGATCCATCACAGACTAGCCAATCAGGCTGTGAAGATCAATGGTTATTTGGCACTTCCCAGCCTAAAAATAGCAGCCCTCAGCCGCCTCGTGGCACATCACATTAGATGCTCTAGATCTGGTGCTTTGCCTGCCTTTCCCGATTGCCTTGGTGGAGTGGCAATCGGGGTAATATTTTGGGGGGTTTATTTCAGCTGTGTAATGTCAGCTGGCATCAAGCCCAGGGGGTTAGTAATAGAGAGGGGTCTATCAGATACCCCCAATACTAACCCAGTAAGTAAAAAGAAAAAAGACAAATGAAAAAATAGAGAATGTATCCACAGAGAATGTATCCCAACCGATCCCCAAATATGGAGATGGTCCTAGTCATACAGTAGAACCTACCCATGGGTTCTCAAAGCCAGGAACATGGGGACCACCACACAGGATGTATCACCATTGATCCACACATATGACGGTGGTCATAGTCATATAGCAGAACCTACACGTGGACTGTTGATGTCAAAGACATGGAGATCCACCACAGAGGATGTATCACCACCGATCCCCACATATGAAGGTGGTCCTAGTCATACAGTAGAACCTACCCATGGGTTGTCAAAGCCAGATACATGGGGACCCACAACAGAGGATGTATAATCACCAATCCCCACATATGAAGGTGGTACTCATCATACAGTGAAATCTACCCATGGGTTGTTGATGTCAGATACACGAGGACCCACCACAGAGGATGTATCACCACCGATCCCCACATATGAAGGTGGTCCTAGTCATTTAGTAGAATCTACACATGAGCTGTTGATGTCAAATACATGGAGATCCACCACAGACGATGTATCACCACTGATCCCCACATATGAAGGTGGTCCTAGTCATACACAAGAACCATCCCATGGAGACCCACCACAGAGGATGTATTACCAACGATCCCCACATATGAAGGTGGTCCTAATCATACAGTAGAACCTACCCATGGGTTGTCAAAGCCAGATACATGGGGACCCACCACAGTGGATGTATCACCACCAATCCCCACATATGAAAGTTGTCCTAGTCATAAGTAGAACCTATCCATGGTTTGTCAAAACCAGAAACATAGGGACCCATCAAAGAGGATGTATCACCACCGATCCCCACATATGAAGGTGGCCCTAATCATACAGTAGAACCTACCCATGGGTAGTCAAAGCCAGAAACATGGGGACCCACCACAGAGGATGTATCACCACCGATCCTCACAAATGAAGGGGGTCCTAGTCATACAGTAGAACCTACCCATGGGCTGTTGATGTCAGATACACGAGGACCCACCACAGAGGATGTATCACCACTGATCCCCACATATGAAGGTGGTCATAGTCATATAGTAGAACCTACACATGGGTAGTCAAAGCCAGATACATGGGGACCCACCACAGATGATATAGCATCACCGATCCCCACATATGAAGGTGGTTCTAGTCATACAGTGGACCCTATCCATGGGTTGTCAAAAGCAGACACACGGGGACCCACCACACAGGATGTATCATCACCGATCCTCACATATGAAGGGGGTCCTAGTCATACAGTAGAACCTACCCATGGGCTGTTGATGTCAGATACACAAGGACCCACCACAGAGGATGTATCACCACTGATCCCTACATATGAAGGTGGTCCTAGTCATACAGTAGAACCTACCCATGATTTGTCAAAGCCAGAAACATGGGGACCCATGAAAGGGGATACATTACGAACGATCCCCACATATGAAGGTGGTCCTAGTCATACAGAAGAACCATCCCATGGAGACCCACCACAGAGGATGTATCACGAATGATCCCCACATATGAAGGTGGTCCTAATCATACAGTAGAACCTACCCATGGGTTGTCAAAGCCAGATACATGGGGACCCACCACAGTGGATGTATCACCACCAATCCCCACATATGAAGGTGGTCCTAGTCATACAGTAGAACCTAACCATGGTTTGTCAAAGCCAGAAACATGGGAACGCATGAAAGAGGATATATCACCAACGATCCCCACATATGAAGGTGTTCCTAGTCATATAGTGGAATCTACACATAGGCTGTTGATGTCAGATACATGGGGACCCACCATGAAGGATGTATCACTACCGCTCACCACATATGAAGGTGTTCCAAGTCATAGAACCTACCCATGGGTTGTCAAAGCCAGATACATGGGAACTCACCAATCCCCACACATGATGGTGGTCCTAGTCATACAGTAGAACCTACCCATGGTTTATTAATGTCACATACATGGAGATCCAACACAAAATACGTCGTCAGTCGTCCAATTTCAGAGGTGAGGTGCACCCAGCTAAAGAACCTTTTTAGCCATTCATATTATACAGTATATATATATATATATATGTCACCATAAGTTCCCCGATTGTTGTGAGACCCACCCATAGATACATGTAGAATTGTAGACCCCAAGTATCATCACTGATCCCTTCTTTCGATGGTGACATAAACCCAGTCTCTTTGGCCGTTCACCATCAATACCCAATGGCCCAAAACACATCTTTTTGTTCTTCAGACTCAAAACATCTAGACAATAAGGAGTTAAGCAGTGAACACCCCCAGGACATAGAATACCGGACCGTCCGATCAGCCCAAAAAAATAATTTTCCTGAAATGTCAAGAAACTCCTAATAAGTTATGGAGAGGAGGGTCTCATCGGAGACCGGGGGGTTCTCAGCGGAGAAGGAGCTTCTGGGAAAGGAGGAAGTTTGCGCTGTGCCCTTCGATCCCAGGTCTCCGTGCTCCGCGGACATCTGTTTTCCTTATTTCACATATGAATCGGGGGGCATGAGGGTCCCGGGTTCACAAACTTCTGGCACGTCCTTCACTTTCCAAAATATATTTCCAATTTTAGAAATGAATATGGCTTTCATCCGGGCCAGAAACACAGGGAAATGTTTAATTTTCTGACGAGCAGAACCCGACCGCCGCAATTACAATTATTCTAATGACATCAGCGATTCTAATAATTGTCTGTATATTGTGACTACACCTGGAATTTCACTTATTCCCCCGGACGCCCGGCTGATCCGAGACGTCCTTAAAGGAACACTCTGCTTATAAAGCTGGAAAAAAAGACTAGCGCAATAGGATTGATGAGAAGTTGTGTAGACCGGAATATCCCTTTAAGTGTCAGCTCCCCCTAGTGGTGACTGCAGGAAACAAGAATTTTCTAATCTTATGCCGGGAATTTGGAGCTTCGTATCAGAAAAACTCATCTCTGGCTGCATTAAAAGTATCAGTGTCGCGGGCGGGGAGGGGACGCTGCGCTTACCACGCTCGGGTCCGGCGCTGCTGCTGCTCGGTGGCTCGAGCGGTGGGCCGGATCCGGGGACTCGAGCGGCGCTCCTCGCCCGTGAGTGAAAAGGGGAATGGTTTTGGGGATTTATTGTCCGTGACGCCACCCATGGTTGTGGTAAGGTTGTGACACCACCGCTGCTCTGGACGGGGATCCCGGGAGCGATGACAGGGAGCAGCTTGGATGTTGTTTCTCCCCTCCGTGGGTAGGGGGGGGTTGGTTGTCCCGGGGCCCGGTGAGGGAGGGAAGGCAGGCGGGTTACGGGGCCTGGGGAGGTGCAGGGTCGCAGAGGCAGCGCAGTGCCACACGGCACGGTGGTACTCACTCAGCCAATGACGAATACAAAGTCTCCTGTAAAACAAACAGCTGGATGGACGGGTCCCACAGACGGCTGCGGTGGTTCTTCTCCCGGTAGGTTGGCGGTGACTGCCTTTCCCTGCACCTGTGTTATGTTCTCGGTTCTGGTGGCTTCCCACCGGTAACCCGCTCACCAGCTTGGATGGAGGCTGAGGGAACCCCTTTTGCCCGCAGGCTCTAGCCCTGGGAACTGTAGCCTTGGCGGTGACTGTATTTCCCTTCACGGTTTGAGCTGTTGCCTTCAATCGGGTCTTGACTGCTGGGAAACCCCGGAGGTTCCCTTCGCTAACGGATTTGACCGGTTTTACGGCAACTGCTAGCCTGGTCGGGGTCCGTAAGCCCTGCCGAGTGGTGCTGGCTTCTCTTCTTATCCGATCCGGTACCGGCGGGCCACCACCCGTTCCCGGTCCTTACGGTTCACGTCAATCAGCCCCTCCTGCAGACGGCCACCACCATCTGCCAACCTTGCTGTATGTGCCCAGGCCACGCACCCGGACACGGTCAGTCTGCTCCACTACCACTTCACTCCTCTAACTCCAAACTCCTCACTTCAACTGCCTTCCTTTTCCCGCCTCCAGGAACTCCTGTGAACTCCTCGGTGGGCGGGACCAACCACGTGGCTCCACCCCCTGGTGTGGACATCAGCCCCTGGAGGGAGGCAACAAGGATTTGTGTTTGATCTAGATGTGCCTAGCCGGGGTGTGGGGTGTGTTGTTGTAGTACCTGTGACGTCCTGGCTTGTCCAGGGCGCCACATCAGCACCGATATCTGGACTCAATTACATTTATACCACCAAGCTGTACTCAGGTATGGACATTCCCTTTAAGGGCTGATCTGTACAGTGTGGGGGACACTTACAAAGGGACTTTCCTAACATGTTTTATGGACAATACACGAGCGCTGCTCCGAGGACGACTTGTAATCCATGATTCAGAGCGATGTCTGACTATTTATGACGGTGATTTTCCCTTCCAGTAAATTAGACGTTGTGCCAAACCGCCGCGGTCAGACTGAAGAATTTATAAACGGTGCTGTAAAGAGCTTATTAGGCCGGATGGAGCTGAACAGTCAGCCCTGCACCGTGCCGGATCCAGAACAGTCAGCCCTGAACCGTGCCGGACCCAGAACCGTCAGCCCTGAACCGTGCCGAACCCAGAACCGTCATCCCTGAACCGTGCCGGACCCAGAACAGTCAGCCCTGAACCGTGCCGGACCCAGAACCGCCAGCCCTGAACCGTGCCGGACCCAGAACCGTCAGTCCTGAACCGTGCCGGACCCAGAATAGTCAGCCATGAAATGTGCCGGACCCAGAACAGTCAGCCCTGAACCGTGCCGGACCCAGAACCGCCAGCCCTGAACCGTGCCGGACCCAGAACCGTCAGCCCTGAACCGTGCCGGACCCAGAACAGTCAGCCATGAAATGTGCCGGATCCAGAACAGTCAGCCCTGAACCGTGCCGGACCCAGAACCGCCAGCCCTGAACCGTGCCGGACCCAGAACCGTCAGCCCTGAACCATGCCGGACCAAGAACAGTCAGCCATGAAATGTGCCGGATCCAGAACAGTCAGCCCTGAACCGTGCCGGACCCAGAACCGCCAGCCCTGAACCGTGCCGGACCCAGAACCGTCAGCCGTGAACCATGCCGGACCAAGAACAGTCAGCCATGAAATGTGCCGGATCCAGAACAGTCAGCCCGGAACCGTGCCGGATCCAGAACAGTCAGCCATGAAACGTGCCGGATCCAGAACAGTCAGCCCGGAACCGTGCCGGACCCCGAACAGTCAGCCCGGAACCGTGCCGGATCCAGAACAGTCAGTCCGGAACCGTGCCGGACCCAGAACAGTCAGCCCGGAACCGTGCCGGACCCCGAACAGTCAGCCCGGAACCGTGCCGGATCCAGAACAGTCAGCCCTGAACCTTGCGGACCGAGAACAGTCAGCCCTGAACCGTGCCGGATCCAGAACAGTCAGCCCTGAACCGTGCCGGATCCAGAACAGTCAGCCCTGAACCATGCCGCATCCAGAACAGTCAGACCTGAACCGTGCCGCATCCAGAACAGTTAGCCCTGAACCGTCCCGGATCCAGAAGAGTAAGCCCTGAACCGTGCCGGACCCAGAACAGTCAGCCCAGAACCGTGCTGGACCCAGAACCGTCAGCTCTGAACCGCGCCGGACCCAGAACAGTCAGCCCTGAACCGTGCCGGACCCAGAACAGTCAGCCCTGAACCGTGCCGGATCCAGAACAGTCAGCCATGAACTGTGTCGGATCCAGAACAGTCAGCCATGAACAGTGTCGGATCCAGAACAGTCAGCCATGAACTGTACCGGATCCAGAACAGTCAGCCCTGAACCATGCTGGATCTTGACCCGTCAGCCCTGAACCGTGCCGGACCCAGAACATTTATCCCTGTACCGTGCTGGACCCAGAACCATCAGCCCTGAACTGTGCTGGATCCAGAACAGTCAGCCCTGAACCGTGCTGAACCCAGAACAGTCAGCCCTGAACCGTGCTGGATCCAGAACAGTCATCCCTGAACCGTGCCGGATCCAGAACAGTCAGCCATGAACTGTGCCGGATCCAGAACAGTCAGCCCTGAACCATGCTGGATCTTGACCCGTCAGCCCTGAACCGTGCCGGACCCAGAACATTTATCCCTGTACCGTGCCGGACCCAGAACCATCAGCCCTGAACTGTGCTGGATCCAGAACAGTCAGCCCTGAACCGTGCTGAACCCAGAACAGTCAGCCCTGAACCGTGCTGGATCCAGAACAGTCATCCCTGAACCGTACTGGATCCAGAACAGTCAGCCCTGAACCGTGCCGGACCCAGAACAGTCAGCCATGAACCGTGCCGGACCCAGAACCGTCAGCCCTGAACTGTGCTGGATCCAGAGCAGTCAGCCTTGAACCGTGCCGGACCCAGAACCGTCAACCATGAATCGTGGCGGACTCAGAATAGCCAGCCCTGAACTGTACCGGATCCAGAACAGTCATCACTGAACCGTGCTGGATCCAGAACAGTCAGCCCAGTAACAGGGACACCTGCAGGACCCCCAGTAACAGTGACACCTGCAGGACCCCCGGTAACAGTGACACCTGCAGGACCCCCGGTAACAGTGACACCTGCAGGACCCCCGGTAACAGTGACACCTGCAGGACCCCCAGTAACAGTGACAACTGCAGGACCCCCAGTAACAGTGACACCTGCAGGACACCCAGTAACAGTGATACCTGCAGGACCCCCAGTAACAGTGACACCTGCAAAACCCCCAGTAACAGTGACACCCGCAGGACCCCCAGTAACAGTGACACCCACAGGACCCCCAGTAACAGTGACACCTGCAGGACCCCCAGTAACAGGGACACCTGCAGGACCCCCAGTAACAGGGACACCTGCAGGACCCCCGGTAACAGTGACACCTGCAGGACCCCCGGTAACAGTGACACCTGCAGGACCCCCAGTAACAGTGACACCTGCAGGACCCCCAGTAACAGTCACACCTGCAGGACCCCCAGTAACAGTGACACCTGCAGGACCCCCAGTAACAGGGACACCTGCAGGACCCCCAGTAACAGGGACACCTGCAGGACCCCCAGTAACAGTGACACCTGCAGGACCCTCAGTAACAGTGACACCTGCAGGACCCCCAGTAACAGTGACACCCGCAGGACCCCAAGTAACAGTGACACCCGCAGGACCCGCAGTAACAGTGACACCCGCAGGACCCCAGTAACAGTGACACCTGCAGGACCCCCAGTAACAGTGACACCTGCAGTACCCCAAGTAACAGTGACACCCGCAGGACCCCCAGTAACAGTGACACCCACAGGACCCCAGTAACAGTGACACCCGCAAGACCCCAGTAACAGTGACACCCGCAGGACCCCCAGTAACAGTGACACCTGCATGACCCCCAGTAACAGTGACATCTGCAGGACCCCCAGTAACAGTGACATCTGCAGGACCCCCAGTAACAGTGACACCTGCAGGACCCCCAATAACAGTGACACCTGCAGGACCCCCAGTAACAGTGACACCTGCAGGACCCCAGTAACAGTGACACCCGCAGGACCCCAGTAACAGTGACACCCGCAGGACCCCCAGTAACAGTGACACCTGCAGGACCCCCAGTAACAGTGACACCTGCAGGACCCCCAGTAACAGTGACACCTGCAGGACCCCAGTAACAGTGACACCTGCAGGACCCCAGTAACACTGACACCTGCAGGACCCCCAGTAACAGTGACACCTGCAGGACCCCCGGTAATAGTGACACCTGCAGGACCCCCAGTAACAGTGACACCTGCAGGACCCCCAGTAACAGTGACACCTGCAGGACCCCAGTAACAGTGACACCTGCAGGACCCCCAATAACAGTGACACCTGCAGGACCCCCAGTAACAGTGACACCTGCAGGACCCCAGTAACAGTGACACCTGCAGGACCCCCAGTAACAGTGACACCTGCAGGACCCCCAGTAACACTGACACCTGCAGGACCCCAGTAACACTGACACCTGCAGGACCCCCAGTAACAGTGACACCTGCAGGACTCCAGTAACAGTGACACCTGCAGGACCCCAGTAACAGTGACACCTGCAGGACCCCCAGTAACAGTGACACCTAAAGGACCCCAGTAACAGTGACACCTGCAGGAACCCCAGTAACAGTGACACCTAAAGGACCCCAGTAACAGTGACACCTGCAGGACCCCCAATAACAGTGACACCTGCAGGACCCCCAATAACAGTGACACCTGCAGGACCCCCAGTAACAGTGACACCTGCAGGACCCCAGCAACAGTGACACCTGCAGGACCCCAGTAACAGTGACACCTGCAGGACCCCCAGTAACACTGACACCTGCAGGACCCCAGTAACACTGACACCTGCAGGACCCCCAGTAACAGTGACACCTGCAGGACTCCAGTAACAGTGACACCTGCAGGACCCCAGTAACAGTGACACCTGCAGGACCCCCAGTAACAGTGACACCTAAAGGACCCCAGTAACAGTGACACCTGCAGGAACCCCAGTAACAGTGACACCTAAAGGACCTCAGTAACAGTGACACCTGCAGGACCCCCAATAACAGTGACACCTGCAGGACCCCCAATAACAGTGACACCTAAAGGACCCCAGTAACAGTGACACCTGCAGGAACCCCAGTAACAGTGACACCTGCAGGACCCCCAGTAACAGTGACACCTGCAGGACCCCAGTAACAGTGACACCTGCAGGACCCCCAGTAACAGTGACACCTGCAGGACCCCCAGTAACAGTGACACCTGCAGGACTCCAGTAACAGTGACACCTGCAGGACCCCAGTAACAGTGACACCTGCAGGACCCCAGTAACAGTGACACCTGCAGGACCCCAGTAACAGTGACACCCGCAGGACCCCCAGTAACAGTGACACCTGCAGGACCCCCAGTAACAGTGACACCTGCAGGAACCCAGTAACAGTGACACCTGCAGGACCCCAGTAACACTGACACCCGCAGGACCCCAGTAACAGTGACACCCGCAGGACCCCCAGTAACAGTGACACCCGCAGGACCCCCAGTAACAGTGACACCTGCAGGACCCCCAGTAACAGTGACACCTGCAGGACCCCAGTAACAGTGACACCCGCATAACCCCCAGTAACAGTGACACCCGCAGGACCCCCAGTAACAGTGACACCCGCAGGACCCCCAGTAACAGTGACACCCGCAGGACCCCCAGTAACAGTGACACCCGCAGGACCCCAGTAACAGTGACACCCGCAGGACCCCCAGTAACAGTGACACCTGCAGGACCCTCAGTAACAGTGACACCCGCAGGACCCCAGTAACAGTGACACCTGCAGGACTCCAGTAACAGTGACACCTGCAGGACCCCAGTAACAGTGACACCCGCAGGACCCCCAGTAACAGTGACACCTGCAGGACCCCCATTAACAGTGACACCTGCAGGACCCCAGTAACAGTGACACCTGCAGGACCCCAGTAACAGTGACACCTGCAGGACCCCAGTAACAGTGATACCTGCAGGACCCCCATTAACAGTGACACCTGCAGGACCCCCAGTAACAGTGACACCTGCAGGACCCCCAGTAACAGTGACACCTGCAGGACCCCAGTAACAGTGACACCTGCAGGACCCCAGTAACAGTGACACCTGCAGGACCCCAGTAACAGTGACACCTGCAGGACCCCAGTAACAGTGACACCTGCAGGACCCCCATTAACAGTGACACCTGCAGGACCCCCAGTAACAGTGACACCTGCAGGACCCCCAGTAACAGTGACAACTGCAGGACCCCAGTAACAGTGACACCTGCAGGACCCCTGTAACACTGACACCTGCAGGACCCCGGTAACAGTGACACCCGCAGGACCCCAAGTAACAGTGACACCCGCAGGACCCCCAGTAACAGTGACACCTGCAGGACCCCCAGTAACAGTGACACCTGCAGGACCCCAGTAACAGTGACACCCGCATAACCCCCAGTAACAGTGACACCCGCAGGACCCCCAGTAACAGTGACACCCGCAGGACCCCCAGTAACAGTGACACCCGCAGGACCCCCAGTAAGTGACACCCGCAGGACCCCAGTAACAGTGACACCCGCAGGACCCCCAGTAACAGTGACACCTGCAGGACCCTCAGTAACAGTGACACCCGCAGGACCCCAGTAACAGTGACACCTGCAGGACTCCAGTAACAGTGACACCTGCAGGACCCCAGTAACAGTGACACCCGCAGGACCCCCAGTAACAGTGACACCTGCAGGACCCCCAGTAACAGTGACACCTGCAGGACCCCCAGTAACAGTGACACCTGCAGGACCCCAGTAACACTGACACCTGCAGGACCCCAGTAACAGTGACACCCGCAGGACCCCCAGTAACAGTGACACCCGCAGGACCCCCAGTAACAGTGGCACCTGCAGGACCCCAGTAACAGTGACACCCGCATAACCCCCAGTAACAGTGACACCCGCAGGACCCCCAGTAACAGTGACACCCGCAGGACCCCCAGTAACAGTGACACCCGCAGGACCCCCAGTAACAGTGACACTTGCAGGACCCCAGTAACAGTGACACCTGCAGGATCCTCAGTAACAGTGATACCTGCAGGACCCCCGGTAACAGTGACACCTGCAGGACCCCAGTAACAGTGACACCTGCAGGACCCCAGTAACAGTGACACCCGCATGACCCCCATTAACAGTGACACCCGCAGGACCCCAGTAACAGTGACACCCGCAGGACCCCAGTAACAGTGATACCCGCAGGACCCCCAGTAACAGTGACACCTGCAGGACCCCCAGTGACAGTGACACCCGCAGGACCCCCAGTAACAGTGACACCTGCAGGACCCCCATTAACAGTGACACCTGCAGGACCCCAGTAACAGTGACACCTGCAGGACCCCAGTAACAGTGACACCTGCAGGACCCCAGTAACAGTGACACCTGCAGGACCCCAGTAACAGTGACACCTGCAGGACCCCCAGTAACAGTGACACCTGCAGGACCCCCATTAACAGTGACACCTGCAGGACCCCAGTAACAGTGACACCTGCAGGATCCTCAGTAACAGTGACACCCGCAGGACCCCCAGTAACAGTGACACCCGCACGACCCCCAGTAACAGTGACACCTGCAGCACCCCAGTAACAGTGACACCCGCAGGACCCCCAGTAACAGTGACACCTGCAGGACCCCCAGTAACAGTGACACCTGCAGGATCCTCAGTAACAGTGATACCTGCAGGATCCTCAGTAACAGTGACACCTGCAGGACCCCCAGTAACAGTGACACCTGCAGGATCCTCAGTAACAGTGACACCTGCAGGACCCTCAGTAACAGTGACACCTGCAGGACCCCCAGTAACAGTGACACCTGCAGGACCCCCAGTAACAGTGACACCTGCAGGATCCTCAGTAACAGTGACACCTGCAGGACCCCCCAGTAACAATGACACCTGCAGGATCCTCAGTAACAGTGACACCCGCAGGACCCCCAGTAACAGTGACACCCGCAGGACCCCCAGTAACAGTGACACCCGCAGGACCCCCAGTAACAATGACACCCGCAGGACCCCCAGTAACAGTGACACCTGCAGGACCCCCAGTAACAGTGACACCTGCAGGACCCCAGTAACAGTGACACCTGCAGGACCCTCAGTAACAGTGACACCCGCAGGACCCCCAGTAACAGTGACACCTGCAGGACCCCCAGTAACAGTGACACCTGCAGGATCCTCAGTAACAGTGATACCTGCAGGATCCTCAGTAACAGTGACACCCGCAGGACCCCCAGTAACAATGACACCCGCAGGACCCCCAGTAACAGTGACACCTGCAGGACCCCCAGTAACAGTGACACCTGCAGGACCCCAGTAACAGTGACACCTGCAGGACCCTCAGTAACAGTGACACCCGCAGGACCCCCAGTAACAGTGACACCTGCAGGACCCCAGTAACAGTGACACCCGCAGGACCCCCAGTAACAGTGACACCTGCAGGACCCCCCAGTAACAGTGACACCTGCAGGATCCTCAGTAACAGTGACACCTGCAGGACCCTCAGTAACAGTGACACCTGCAGGACCCCAGTAACAGTGACACCCGCAGGACCCCCAGTAACAGTGACACCTGCAGGACCCCCAGTAACAGTGACACCCGCAGGACCCCCAGTAACAGTGACACCTGCAGGACCCCAGTAACAGTGACACCTGCAGGATCCTCAGTAACAGTGACACCCGCAGGACCCCCAGTAACAGTGACACCCGCACGACCCCCAGTAACAGTGACACCTGCAGCACCCCCAGTAACAGTGACACGTGCAGGATCCTCAGTAACAGTGATACCTGCAGGATCCTCAGTAACAGTGACACCCGCAGGACCCCCAGTAACAGTGACACCTGCAGGACCCTCAGTAACAGTGACACCTGCAGGACCCCCAGTAACAGTGACACCTGCAGGACCCTCAGTAACAGTGACACCTGCAGGACCCTCAGTAACAGTGACACCTGCAGGACCCCCAGTAACAGTGACACCTGCAGGATCCTCAGTAACAGTGACACCTGCAGGACCCTCAGTAACAGTGACACCTGCAGGACCCCCAGTAACAGTGACACCTGCAGGACCCCCAGTAACAGTGACACCTGCAGGATCCTCAGTAACAGTGACACCCGCAGGACCCCCAGTAACAGTGACACCTGCAGGACCCCCAGTAACAGTGACACCTGCAGGACCCCCAGTAACAGTGACACCTGCAGGATCCTCAGTAACAATGACACCCGCAGGACCCCCAGTAACAGTGACACCCGCAGGACCCCCAGTAACAGTGACACCTGCAGGACCCCCAGTAACAGTGACACCTGCAGGATCCTCAGTAACAGTGACACCTGCAGGATCCTCAGTAACAGTGACACCCGCAGGACCCCCAGTAACAGTGACACCTGCAGGACCCTCAGTAACAGTGACACCTGCAGGACCCTCAGTAACAGTGACACCTGCAGGACTCCCAGTAACAGTGACACCTGCAGGATCCTCAGTAACAGTGACACCTGCAGGACCCTCAGTAACAGTGACACCTGCAGGACCCCCAGTAACAGTGACACCTGCAGGACCCCCAGTAACAGTGACACCTGCAGGATCCTCAGTAACAATGACACCCGCAGGACCCCCAGTAACAGTGACACCCGCAGGACCCCCAGTAACAGTGACACCTGCAGGATCCTCAGTAACAATGACACCCGCAGGACCCCCAGTAACAGTGACACCTGCAGGACCCCCAGTAACAATGACACCTGCAGGATCCTCAGTAACAGTGACACCCGCAGGACCCCCAGTAACAGTGACACCCGCAGGACCCCCAGTAACAGTGACACCCGCAGGACCCCCAGTAACAGTGACACCTGCAGGACCCCCAGTAACAGTGACACCTGCAGGACCCCAGTAACAGTGACACCTGCAGGACCCTCAGTAACAGTGACACCCGCAGGACCCCCAGTAACAGTGACACCTGCAGGACCCCCAGTAACAGTGACACCTGCAGGATCCTCAGTAACAGTGATACCTGCAGGATCCTCAGTAACAGTGACACCCGCAGGACCCCCAGTAACAATGACACCCGCAGGACCCCCAGTAACAGTGACACCTGCAGGACCCCCAGTAACAGTGACACCTGCAGGACCCCAGTAACAGTGACACCTGCAGGACCCTCAGTAACAGTGACACCCGCAGGACCCCAGTAACAGTGACACCTGCAGGACCCCAGTAACAGTGACACCCGCAGGACCCCCAGTAACAGTGACACCTGCAGGACCCCCCAGTAACAGTGACACCTGCAGGATCCTCAGTAACAGTGACACCTGCAGGACCCCCAGTAACAGTGACACCCGCAGGACCCCCAGTAACAGTGACACCTGCAGGACCCCCAGTAACAGTGACACCCGCAGGACCCCCAGTAACAGTGACACCTGCAGGACCCCAGTAACAGTGACACCTGCAGGACCCCAGTAACAGTGACACCTGCAGGACCCCCGGTAACAGTGCCACCTGCAGGACCCCAGTAACAGTGACACCTGCAGGACCCCCAGTAACAGTGACACCCGCAGAACCCCAGTAACAGTGACACCCGCAGGACCCCCAGTAACAGTGACACCTGCAGGACCCCCAGTAACAGTGACACCTGCAGGACCCCCAGTAACAGTGACACCCGCAGGACCCCCAGTAACAGTGACACCTGCAGGACCCCCAGTAACAGTGACACCTGCAGGACCCCCAGTAACAGTGACACCTGCAGGACCCCCAGTAACAGTGACACCCGCAGGACCCCCAGTAACAGTGACACCTGCAGGACCCCCAGTAACAGTGACACCCGCAGGACTTTGCTGTAGTAAATGGTTAACTCTCCGGCTGTCAGCGCGTTTCCCCCCTGACACCGAACATCACAGAACCTCATCCACTAATGTAATACAATTAATAAATGGTTTCTAATAATTCATTAAATGCGTGGGCAGCGCGCGCAGGAGTCGTCCAGAGGTGACCCCCCCACCACGTCTCTGTCATCTGCACACGGAGTGCATAATTGGCAGGTAACCAGAGGATATATCAATCCCCCAACACCCCCCCCCCCTTCCCCCCTGTGTTATTAAACCCTAATTAACTTTATTTTTATGACCAGGATGCCACCGGGACCTCAAAACCTTCATTTAATGATCATTTGTCGGATGAGATTTTTGCTTCGTTTTATCATTTGTTTTATATTTTTTATTACATTTTATTATATTGTTATTCTGGGGGTGTTTATTATTATTTTTGAGTATTTTTTATCATTTATATACATTTATATTTTTCTTGACTTTTTTTTGTGTAGATTCCACCATATAGGAAAAGATAGCATGACCTGAGAGGGGGAATGGTGCACTAAAATAAAAAGGACACGTACCCCTATAAATAGTGGCATTATGTAGTGCTGGGGAGGGCGATTAATTATCCCGGAGCCACATGAGAGACCGAGACTGGTGTGGAGGCCGAACCGATAGGCTGCAATTAAGTCTCATCAATATTAACATTACTTATAATTGTATATTCATTATATCACCTAATATTGAGCATGCTGACATCCCCCTATATACAGTGTGAGCCCCCACCTAGCCTCCTATATACAGAATGAGCCCCACATAGAGCCCTATATACATTTCTGAGCCCCTACATAGCCCCTTTATACAGTATGAGCCCCCACATAGCCCTTATATGCAGTATGAACGCCCACATATCCTCCTGTATACAGCATGAACCCCCATATAGCCTCCTATATACAGTATGAGCCTCCACAAAGCCCCATATACAGTATGAGCCTCAACATAGCCCCTATATACAGTATGAGCCCCCATATAGCCTCCTATATACATTTCTGAACCCCCACATAGACTCCTATATACAATATGAGCCGTCACATAGCCCTTATATACGGTATGAGCCCTCACATAGCCTCCGACATGCATTTCTGAGTCCCACATACCTACCTATATCACTTCTGAGCCCCCATATAGCCCCTACATATAGTATGAGCCCCCACATAGCCTCCTATATACAGAATGATCCCCCACATAGCCTCCTATATACAGAATGAGCCCCCACATAGCCTACTATATACTGAATGAGCCCCACATAGCCTCCTATATACAATATGAGCAACCACATAGCCTCCTATATACAATATGAACCCCCACATAGCTTCCTATATACATTACAAGCCCCACATAGAGCTTTATATACATTTCTGAGCCCCCACATAGCCCCTTTATACAGCATGAGCACCCACATAGCCCGTATATACAGTATGAGCCCCCACATAGCCTTCTATATACAACATGAACCCCCACATAGCCTCCTATACACAGCATGACCCCCACATAGCCTCTTAGATACAATATGAGCCCCACATAGCCCTTATATGCAGTATGAACTCCCACATATCCTCCTGTATACAGCATGAACCCCCATATAGCCTCCTATATACAGTATGAGCCTCCACAAAGCCCCATATACAGTATGAGCCTCAACATAGCCCCTATATACAGCATGAGCCCCCATATAGCCTCCTATATACATTTCTGAACCTCCACATAGCCTCCTATATGCATCATGAGCCCCTATATAGCCTCCTATATACAATATGAGCCATCACATAGCCCTCATATACGGTATGAGCCACCACATAGCCTCCGACATGCATTTCTGAGTCCCACATACCTACCTATATCACTTCTGAGCCCCCACATAGCCCCTACATATAGTATGAGCCCCCACATAGACCCTACATACAGTATGAGCACCCAACATAGCCTCCTAGATACAATATGAGCCCCACATAGCCCTTATATACAGTATAGGCCCCCATATAACCTCCTATAGACAGTATGAGCCCCCACATAGCCTCCTATATACAGTATAAGCCCCCACATAGCCTCCTATAGACAGTATGAGCCCCCACATAGCCTCCTATATACAGTATAAGCCCCCATATAGCCTCCTATAGACAGTATGAGCCCCCACATAGCCTCCTATATACAGTATGAGCCCCCACATAGCCCTTATATGCAGTATGAGCCCCCATATAGCCTCCCATACACAGTATGAGCCCCCACATAGCCTCCTTAACATATACAAACATCCCATGACATGAAAGAAAAAACAAAAAACAAAAACAAAAGACCACCACATACCTCACTCCCATTCCCTGCTGCTCTGCTCCGGCCCCCGATGCACTGACGCTCTGCACAGCACACGCGATGAAGTGACATCATTGCGTGTGTTGTGGCTCACACTGAATGGTGGAAGATGGAGCCAGTGGCCCATCCTCCACGGCACCGTGTGGCCCGCAGTCCACTGTTTTCACCCCTCTCGGTCCTCACATTGCACAGGCCTGGCGTAGTAGATGGCACTAAGATAATTCAATACTATGATGGCACAAAATTTCAACCCCCATAACTACATCTTAAAACAGCGCAGGGGCGCAGCGAGTGCCTGCTTAACGGCGGGCAAACTAGATAATTAAATGTTGGCACCACTGATTCCTATTGCAGAGTGCAGCAGTCAAGATTATTTTGTCATTGGCTGCTGCGCTCTGCATAGGCAGCAGCTAAGTTGAAAAAGCTTTCAGTATAGTCTGAGCTTACACCACAATTGGCTTACTTTGTGCCACAAATGTGCACCAAAACTATGGCCCATTTTTGGCACATTATGCCACACCTTAGACCTTGCCCCTTTTGGAGCGATACAATTTTTGGGGGGCAATGGAGAATTGTGTGGCTGCCCTGGATCCCTCACTGCTGTGTTAATATTAGTGTGGCCTTTCCTGCAACTTTGACACAACTCCGAGCTTCACACGGGTTTTTGTGCTGTCGTTTACCAAAGAAATAATTAGGCTCTGTAGTTGCGATGTCCTGTGGTGGAAATCTGAGACACATAATTACTTCTAAATCTGTTTTCCCTCCCCATACGCTCCTTTCATGTGACTTGTGGTTCCCCATTTTTTTTATAATTGCATCTCCATCTTTGCCAAAGTGATTAATGTCTCCAGTTAATTGTGCTTCTTTCGCACCCAAGGCCTTCGTGTCGCTGCTACCGCTAATGGCGTCCCCACCACATGGCTCTCTCAGTGGGAACTCTTCACGTCGCCGAGTTATGAACTCATCAAGAACTTCCCTTGGGCAATAACGAGAAGAAGAGAAATCTGCATGAATAAATTACTACTTGAAGCTGGAATGAATTAAAAGAAGTCCCTCAGCGAAATTGAAACACTGTGTTACGAGTGGTGGAAGATCTGCAGGGGCGGAGCAAGAGCAGTACATGGGATGGACATGTTATGCTCCGCCCCTGCAGACCTAGCTACAGATATAACACGTTATCAAATTAGCCTGGAGTCAGCGGTATAACTAGAGTTCGATGGGCCCTGGAGCAAAATTTGTACCTGGCCTCCCCCCTTATGTTGGTCAGATGTGTGTGTGTGTGTGTGTGTGTGTGTATATATGTATATGTATACGTATATATATATATATATATATATATATATATATATATATATATATATATATATATATATATACACATACACACACACATTAAGCATTCTAAATCCTATGAAGACATACAAGTTTCACCCCCCTCATTATGCAGTAATGTCCCCCACCCTGTTCTAATGTCCCCCATCCTGGGCTCCTTCCTCATAAATATGTTATGGGATACATGCCCTCCATCCTGGTAAGTATGTCCCCCATCCTGACATATATGTCCCCCCATCCTGACATATATGTCCCCATCCTAGTATATATGTTGCCCATTCTAGCCCACATCCTGGTGTATATATATCACCCCATTCTAGTAAAAATGTCTCTATCCTGGTGTATGTGTCCCCATCCTGGTGTACTTGTCCCCATCTTTGTGTATATGTCACCATCCTGGTATATATGTCCCTATACTGGTATATTTGTCCCCATCCTGGTATATATATATGCCCATCCTGGTGTATGTGTCCCCATCCTGGTGTATATGTCCATATCCTGGTGTATATGTCCCCATCCTGGTATATATGTCCCCATGCTGGGCCCCTCCTGGTATATATTGTCCTTCTCCTGGTATCTTCTGTCCCCCTCCTGGGGCCCTCCTGGTATATACTATCCCCCCTAGTATCTACTGTCCCCCTCCTGGTATATACTGATGCCAAGCTGGTAAATACTGTCCCCCTGCCGGTAGATACTGTCCCTCTGCTGTTAGATACTGTCCACCTCCTAGTAGATACTGTCCACCTCCTAGTAGATACTGTCCCCCCTGCTGGTAGATACTGTCCACCTCCTTTTAGATACTGTCCCCCTCCTGGTAGATACTGTCCACCTCCTGGTAGATACTGTCCACCTCCTGGTAGATACTGCCCCCTCCTGTTAGATATGTCTCTATCCTGGCAAATATGTCTCCATTCTGTCTAATGCAAAAAACAACAACATTGTACTCACCCTCCTTGGCTCCCACGTCGCGCAGTGTCCTCCTGTGTAGCCAGTGCACAGAGGCCGGCAGCTTTCATCGGTGTCTGTGCTATTGAAACACATGACGTCATTGCCATGCACCGCCCTCAGTCACTGGGACACAGATGAAAGTTGCCAGATTCTGTCCGGCCAGCAGTGTGTATCGCAGTACAGAAACCCGACGGGTCTCTGCACCGCGATGCATTTCAGCTGGATGTGCAGCCTCAGACACACATCCAGCTGAAGCAGGGACTGGGGCTGGCGGACCCCCTTTACCCCCGGGCCTGGTCAGTGCTAAAATCTCACTGTGGCGGTAAACCAGTGCCAGAAATCCACTGGGCACAGGGTAAACTATCTGAAGCCTTCTGTACAAGTGGTAAACCAGTGCTAAAAAATAAAACACTGGCCAGAGGTTAAACCAGTACTAAAAACACACTGAGTGGAGGGTAACCAGTACTACAAACCCACTGAGTGGAGGGTAACCAGTACTAAAAAGCCAACTTAGCTGAGGGTAAACCAGTGCTAAAAAATAAAACACTGGCCAGAGGTTAAACCAGTACTAAAAACACACTGAGTGGAGGGTAACCAGTACTACAAACCCACTGAGTGGAGGGTAAACCAGTGCTAAAAAAGCCATCGAGCAGAGGGCAAACCAGTGCTAAACAAATCCTTAGGTAGAGGGTAAACCAGTGCTAAAAACTTACAGGGTAGAGGGTAAACCACTGCTAAAAACCTACTGGGCAGAGAGTAAACCAGGGTAAAGAAAATATCTTAAAAAACCCATTGGTCAGATGGTAAACAAACCAGTGCTAAAAAAAAGCCACCTCACATTAAGTGCCAGTTCAGCTCTGATGGGTGGCATAACTTGTCTCTAGGCCCACCGAACACAGGGCCATTGAATACTATCATGGCACGCGTCTGTGCCGCCTACACCATGGATTTTTTGAGGTTGGAAACACTTTGAGCAGAAAAGAGTCATTATTAGGGGAGGCCAAACATGCGGGGTCTAATGTTTCACAGTCCTGCTGAAGAATGCAGCTCGGGGTCTCCGGCGCTCACGTCTCTGAGGTCCGGGCACAATGATCTGCTGAGGTCTAGTTAGTTTTAATTGGGTAATTAAAGCCATTTTAACAAGGCCATATGTTTAACCTATAACAGGCCGAGCAATGGGACGTGTGTTCTTTACTGGTAGATTAGGGGCCCCCGGTGCCAGAAATCTCCGGGTCTCTGGTGATATCAATGATCAATAGCTGTTTTCTTTTCTCACGCTACTGATAGATGAGCCCCGGGCCAAGTTTTACATAGAAAAGTTACGAGTTTGGCTGTGTACAATGGGCCAGGTTTATTAAGGCGGTGTAGGAGGGAAACTGTTGCCCATAGCAACCAATCACAGAGCAGCTTTGATTTTAAAAAAGCTGTTTACAAAATGAGAGCTGAGCTCTGATTGGTTGCTATGGGCAACTAGGACAGTTTTGATAAATAAGGCCCACTATGTGGCCTACTATGTGTAGTGTAATAGTACATCGCGCGTCGTCTGCTGGAGTAACACGCGACTATGTGCCCATCTGTGCTGTTAACCCCTTAAATGCCACTGTCAATTCCTGGCCGCAGCATTTAATCAGTTCTATAACTAGTGGCGTGCTGATAAGTTACCATGGCTGCCAGGGCCGACTGAAGGTCGCTCCATCCACCATCTTAGTACACCTGCAAAGCTAAGCTACAGGTTGGGCTTCATAGGAGACCCTTATTTTCATGCAGCACATAGAATAAGGAATTAAACAATTGAAGTCCCCTATGGAAATAAAAGAATTAAATAAAAAAATAAATAAATATATATATATATATATATACATACACATACACACAGTATATATATATATACATATATATATATATACACACAGCATATGTATAATATATATATATATATATATATATATATATATATTTATACACACAGCATATATATACACACACACAGTATATATATATATTATATATATATATATATATATATATTTATATATATATTATATATTTTATATATATATATATATATATACACACAGGCTTGGCAAAGCTTTGTCACTTTTACTGCAGAAAAAACACGCTGTAACATCGAGAGCCAAAAAACAATATCGGAATTTTTTTTTGTTTTGTTTTGTTTTTCCTTCTCATTTGAAATTTTGTTTCCCCTTTTCATTACATCATATGATAAAATTATTGGCATCATCCTGCAAAAAATCAAGCCCCTATATGGCCATGTGTACGTAAAAAAAGAATATGGCTTATGGAAAAAGGAGGAAAAAAATGAAAGCGCAAAAATGAAAAATCACCCAGTTATAGAGGGGTTAAAAAACATATATATGAACATATATTTATTCTGTGGCCGCTCATGATAACCCCAAGACCCCAACTCATATGTTTACAATCTAAATTGATCACATTATTAATTTCTATTAAGTTTTTAATACTTTTTTTTTAAGTTTTTCTCATTTTTTTATTATTAGATTAAATAGTGTTGTTCTTTTTTTCCTTTTTTTTTTATTTTTTTACATTTACATGTGACTTCCTCAAACAATCTGTATGTGTATTATTTAAAAAAAAAAAAAAAAAGAAACCTTATGAAAATTTTCTTCTTGGTTGAAAAAAAAAACAGGCCCCTGTATGGCCATGTGTACGTAAAAAAAAAATATGGCTCATGGAAAAAGGAGGAAAAAAATGAAAGCGCAAAAATGAAAAATCACCCAGGGGTTAAAAAACATATATATGAATATATATTTATTCTGTGGCCGCTCATGATAACCCCAAGACCCCAACTCATATGTTTACAATCTAAATTGATCACATTATTAATTTCTATTAAGTTTAATACTTTTTTTTTTAAGTTTTTCTCATTTTTTTATTATTAGATTAAATAGTGTTGTTCCTTTTTTTCCTTTTTCTTTTATTTTTTTTACATTTACAGGTGACTTCCTCAAACAATCTGTATGTGTATTATTTAAAAAAAAAAAAAAAAAAAGAAACCTTATGAAAATTTTCTTCTTGGTTGAAAAAAAACCAGGCCCCTGTATGGCCATGTGTACGTAAAAAAAAAATATGGCTCATGGAAAAAGGAGGAAAAAAATGAAAGCGCAAAAATGAAAAATCACCCAGTTATAGAGGGGTTAAAAAACATATATATGAACATATATTTATTCTGTGGCCGCTCATGATAACCCCAAGACCCCAACTCATATGTTTACAATCTAAATTGATCACATTATTAATTTCTATTAAGTTTAATACTTTTTTTTTTAAGTTTTTCTCATTTTTTTATTATTAGATTAAATAGTGTTGTTCCTTTTTTCCTTTTTATTTTTTTTTTTACATTTACATGTGAGTTCCTCAAACAATCTGTATGTGTATTATTTAAAAAAAAAAAAAAAAAAAAAAGAAACATGAACATTTTCTTCTTGGTTGAACCCGTCTTATTGTCTAAGTCCACAAGAAAAATGACTTCATTATCTGGATTGATGCGATGATCGTTCGCGTCCTTTTATACGATTTATACGCCGCCTTTCCTTCTGCCTTTGATCTCCAATTTACGAGGAATGCAAAAATAATAAAAAAAAAAAAAAGAAAAATATTTCCTTGAAAGTCTGATCCACCCTCGGCCGGTCCGTTGTGTCTTTTTACTTTTCCAGACTAAGGGTGCCATAGACGGCCATGTGCGGGGAGAGGGATCCATCATCAATCAGAAAATATAGGGGTAGGGTCGGTTTTCCCCGATGTTTTTCTTTAATTTGTATCAGGTTTTAAATGGCCGACCTCTGACCCTTCCCCAGATAATTCTGCACTGTATCCAGCCCCGGTGTCTTTGTACAGCTGAGAGTCATTTGTCAGCTTTGGTCATGGGGCGGCTTTTGTCGAGTGATGGCTACTGTTATCGTCCTGGGGTCTCCAGGCAAGGTCCAGCTGAAAACACATTGAGTGGTGGCCAAGCCGCACAGAAATCAATGGGCGTCCAGAAGAATGTGGGGCTCCGTGTCACGAAAATGTTTATTTTTAGTATATTAAAGACCTCTTTATCATTCAATTTGATGGGTACATTGGTGACCCCAACCTACGTGTTGGCCAACGTTTGGTCATAGGGGACAGACCTCCAAGCCCCACTCTGCCCTCGTATGTAATGAGTGGGAACCTTTGTGGACATGTCATGAGTTGATAATGAGGATAGCAGAGGACAGGGGCTTCTATACTGTCCCTCACACTAGGTGACGATAGTCTATCCCTAACCTCAGGGTTACTCCTGATGGTGGAGATGTGTGACGCCCTGGACTATCCAGGTCGTCCCAGGTAGACACAACAACACTACACACCCCTTCCCAGTTAGGTAACAGCAGTCAAACTTAAAGCCTTGTCACCACCCTCCAGGTTTGATGTCCACACCAGGGGGGGTGGAGCCAGGCAGTTGGCTCCACCCACCGAGGAGTTCACAGGCCTGGAGGCGGGAACCTAGTAGTCAAGTTCAAGTTAGCTGAGAGAGAGGTTTGGACAGTGAAGGAGGGAGGTTGTGTCCAGAAGCAGACCTGTGATCAGGCCTGCCAAAGACTACTCCGGTGGCTGGGTTGGATCCCAGTCACCATTGGCAAGGAGGCAGACGGTAGTGGCCGCCTGCAGGAGACCGGGAAGACGACCGGTGGAACCGTAAGGGACCGGGACAGGGTAGTGGTCCGCCGGAACTGAACCGGGGAGCCAACTGGATACCGAAGCACCAGGCAGGGTACTCAGACCCCGAACTAGGCTAGAAGCCACCACCATAGTCGAATTAACTGATTGCAGTCTGGACCTCAGGGGTTCATTCCCACGTAAGTCCTGATTGAAGGCAACAGCCCAACCATTCCGGATAAGTGCCACCGCCAAGGGCAAGAGATCCAAAGGGCCAGCATCTGCAGGCAAACGGGCTCCTATGACAGATACACGTCGGGGAGCGGACTACCGGTGCCTAGGCACAGGAGTCAAGATTCACACACAGAGGTGCAGGAGAAAAGCGGACATTACCAACCTAATCTGGGAAAAGCTGCAGCTGGCTGCGGGCCCCGTTCATCACTCCATTTGGTTTACCAGTGACTCCAGTGTCTTGTGTCAGAGTGAGTACACCAGTGCCATCCGGCACCGCGCCGCGTTGCACCGCAACACTACACCCTGCACCCGGGCCCCGGCCCACTGGACCCCGGGACCAACAACCCCTATCCATGGAGGGGTCAAAACCTAGCTGCGCTACTACACCGCTCCCAGGGGCCCCCACACCTTCATCACAGCGGTGGCGTCTACAATCACCACAACCCGTGGGTGGCGTCACGAACTATCATTTCAAACCGAACACCCAAATCCCCGCGTGTAGCGCCAACTCCCTTGCAGAGCGACGTGACCCTTGGGTCCGTGAGAGGTTTGAGCCAGCACCCGCAGTGCGAGTACGGATCCGAGCGGCTCGGCGGTTGCAGCCGAGCCCGCGGGGCGGTACACATGCCTGAGTCCCTTTCCTGGCTTTGCTCCTGACCAATACTACTCTGATACCCACTTCTTCTCACCAGGGAAGGACAGGGCAGGAGTGCGATGGAAATCAGATAAAGACAGACAAGGGAAAACCAATACTCTAACACATTGCACACACACAGGAATAGACAATGAGAGACTTAGGAGTAAAGCAAGAGCAAGGAGGTAGCAACCATAAGCCAACAAGGGTTAACTCCACAACCGCACTCAGCAACAAGTATAACAATCACCAGATAATCTGGATCACAACACCTGACCAGCTAAGAGAAACTATAGCTGGCATAGCTGGAAGAATCTTGCCAGCATAAATAGGAGGCGGGCATATGTGATTGGCTCCCCCTCAACATGTGATCAAAGGAGACTAACAAGCATACTAGGACAGATTTAACTCTTGCCTACCTATGAATTACCAGTCTGAAGGTCGAGTCTTCCTGTGTTGATCACAGACACCAGAGACATTATTGGGCGTAGTATCAAAAACTGTAGCCTGAACAGAACCCGACACCACCATGACAGTCTGCGAAGTTTGTAAAAATCTCCGTGTGACAGGACAACGCAACAAATACTCTACATATGCCAGAATATGTCAATGGACTCCTATGCCCTTTTCCCAATGCCCCCATAACAGTTTCACTGTATCCATGGGTGCTTACCCCATTCCCACCATTAATGCCACTGAACCCAACCCAAAAGATGTCAGTATATTTCTGCCAGGTGAATTATCTTCTTAGGTGTCATCCAAAATGACCCCATGGATGCCAACTGCACTGCCCCCATATTGGCTTTTCCTATTTCCACCATTAATGCCAATGACATCAACCTAATCTTTCTGCTAGGTCATTATCTCCAATGGTGACAGCCACAATGACTCCTGTCCCATAAAGTGCATTCTCCAATTCCACCATTAAGGCCACTGACAGTGAGTCCATAGATGCCAATAACTCTTTAGGTATCCCCCACATTACCTCTATAGGTGCAAGCCAACTTGACCACAAAAGTGGTAGTCATATTGTTGTCAAAAATACCATCCACAGTATCCGCTGCATGCCAGCCATATGTTAACCATGTTTGGGCCTCCTGATGTCCATCCTAGCTTGAGACATTACTGGTATCAACACTGTTTTTCCCAATTTCTACCTTTAAAACCACTGACATTCAACTGATAGACACCATCCACCAGTACCTGAAATAAGTGCTACCCACTCTGATTTACTGGAAGCCATGTGTGGTCATCCTGATGTCCATACTAGCTTCAGACATTACTAGTATCAACACTTTGGATTTCCCAAATTCTACCAATGAAGCCACTGACACTGAGCCACAATACCTGAAACGAGTGCCACCTACTCGGATTTACTGGAAACCATGTGTGCATCTTGATGTCCATCCAAGATCCAGTTGGCACATGAAAGGTCAACTTAAATGCCAGACATGTTGAGGAATAAGAAGTGATATCAAGGTTCTAACTAAACATTGTCGGCTTATTGTGACCCAAATTGGTACACTAGGAGACAAGGCCTTAGCTAGAGATGGAGCTCAAGAGGCATGTTCTCCTGGCGTGGTGTGGTGTAGGTAGCACCAGGAGTAGTCAAAACTGACCTAACCATGCTTCTGGCTGGAGAGTCTTCTTTAGGCGTTGTCCACGATATGGAAGTGTCCATTGACCATCCCTCTCAGGTCAACAAGGTTGCCACCGATTCATTATCTTGATGGGCAGAAGAAACAAAGAAGCCGATAGATATCTAACTTTCCCTACGTTGAGTTGAGGAACGATCCCCTCTCCTGGCTCTCTTCATCCCCAGATCTTTCCTATTTTCTGCAGACTATGTCATCTCTCGATGAATTTTCTTAATACAAGTGAACAGCCGCAACCAACACACAAATAATGACCTAGAGAAATCCGACTAATTAAGATCTGGGAGGAACGTCTATGTTAATGGATCTCTCTCTCCCTCTTTTGAACTGTGACATTTTAATGAGGATGTTTTAAAGAGTGGCAGATGAGTGAAAATGGTGTTTATGAAACATTCGGGTGCTTGGCCTTATTCCAGGGCTTTAATTATGTTCGAAAATCACTTTCTGCATCTCCCACCCCCCCTCCTCTGATAAGCAGTTATCAACGCTGGTGAATAAGAGTCCCTGACTGTTTGGAGATGGCAGTATTTACAGGCAAGGCGCGTCAAGATATCAAACACGAACTCGACCCGACCCATTTTCTCGTTTGACCTTCGACAGATTTCTCAGTGGTCAATCACAGTTGACCTTTCAAATGATCGAATTACCGGGTCTTCAAATTTTAGAAAATTGATGGGACAGTGTTTGATGAACACATCAAACTCTGTTATAACCAGGTCCTGATGCCATGTCCACCACCTAAACTCAAAGGACACCAGGTCATACGAGATACGATCTCAAAATATTCAGAACCATAACACATTTCTATCACAACTGTTTGGGTGGGGACCTCAGGGGTGTGTCCTAATTAACATAAGCCAGCTTGTGCCTAAAATTAAATTCTGCAATAGCCTGGTATTAGATGCCAGCTACGTAAGTGTGGCTCCCTGGACAAGCCAAGGGCCACAGGTAACTACACCACCACACCCTACACCCCAATTAGGCACATCTAAGCCAGACACAAAACCCTTGTTGCCTTCCTCCAGGGGCTGATGTCCACACCAGGGGGTGGAGCCAGGTGGTTGGTCTCCGCCCACCGAGGAGTTCACAGTCCTGGAGGCAGGAAAAGGAAGTTCAGTTAAGCTAGGGAAGTGAAGGAGTGAGGAGATTAGCTTAGACAGTGAAAGTGGAAGAAGGAAAAGTGAGGAGTAGTGAAGTGGCAAGAGAGCAGACTGAAGTGAGTCCGGGTGTGTGGCCCGGACGGAGCAGCAAGGTTGGCAGACGGTGGTGACCGTCTGCAGAAGTGGCCTATCGAAGTTTGCCGTAAGGACCGTGGACGGGCGGTGGCCCGGCGGTACTGGACCGGTACACAAGGAGAAGCCAGCACCATTGGCAGGGGCTTTTTGGACCCCGGCAAGGCTAGGAGTCACTGTGAATTTGCCGAATCCGTTAGTGAAGGGGACCTCCGGGTTTCCAAACAGTCAAGTCCCGACAGAAGGCAACCGTCCAACCGTGAAGGGGAGACACCGCCACCGCCAAGGGCAACCGTTTCCCAGGGCCAGCGCCTGCGGGCAAAAAGGGGCTCCTCCGGCCTACATCCAAGTCGGGGAGCGGGTTACCGGTGGGAACCCATCGCTACCAACATTGAACTTAGGTGCAGGGAGAGACAGTCATCACCAACCTATGGGGAAGAAGCAACCGCAGCCGTCTGGGGGACCCGTCCATCCAGCCGTGTGTTTTACCAAAAACTGTGTCATCGTCTCAGGCTGAGTGAGTACCCCCGTGCCGTACGGCACAGCGTTGCCCCTGCGACCCTGCACCTCACCAGGCCCCGCAACCCGCCTGCCATCATCCCTACCTACCCCATCACCGGGCCCCGGGACAACCAACCCCCTACCCACGGAGGGGAGAAATAACAACTCAGCTGCTCCCTGTCACCGCTCCCGGGATCCCAGTTCAGAGCAGCGGTGGTGTCACCAAAATCACCACAACCGTGGGTGGCGTCACGGACAATAATCAAAACCCCCACAATCAAAATCCCCTTTTCATTCACGGGTGAGGAGCGCCGCTCGAGTCCCCGGGATCCGGCCCACCGCTCGAGCCACCACCGAGCAGCAGCAGCAGCGGCCGCAGCAGCAGCGGCAGCCGGACCCGAGCAGTGGGAGAGCGCAGCGTCCCCTCCTCCGCCCGCGACATAAGGATTCTGGGGACAGATTTCAGACAGCGACTGTACAGGGATGTTTTATTGGACCACCAACTACTGGGAGCTACTGAAGTCTTCAACGCAAATCTGGGTTCATCAAGTCCAAGGAAAAGACATGCTATATGGTCTGATTATGATCTATGGGGGCATCTTAGGGGCTTACTGAAATTACTGAGTTTTTAACAGGCACCCCAAAAAAGGATAATATTCCCTCTCAAACCATCTGTAATGGTTAGCAAGAGTTAAGCAACGGGCTTACAACTCTTCTGGGCAGCAACATATCATACCTTGTGGGGAATCAATTAATTCTTGACCCCCTCCTCAATGAACTCTTCTTCAGTCTTCTTCTACATTGTCTTCATTCTACGATGGTAATTAATGAGTAATTATGTGGCTGTCGAGAGACGAGAGGATAAAAGGATCTCTAGCAGCTCCCAGTGACAAATGATGGTGGAGCTGTCCATCACGTGCCTGATCTTCCAGAACATGAGTACTATGGGACCCTCCTCTACCTACTGAGCAACAACAATGGAGGGCTTTAGAGACACATCCTACCGTGGCTGGAAAGGAAAAGCACTCTGTAGAAAGTGTTGGACATTTAGTAAAAGCCGTCATATAAAGAGGTTAAACCATTTTATATGGGGAATTAGGTGAAGATGGACCTATTAGGGGTGCAGAGGTAGCAATGAACCTGAACCCTGATACCTGATGGGTTTCCTTCTGTCACAATATGACAGCAATGGTTAAAAAAAGTTGAGGAGACCTGTTACAAAAGGCCCAAGGTATTCAAGTTATGCCTTCGTGTTAAGGTGTCGGAAGGTTTGGTTGACTCTTTTCAGCACGGACTAACTACCTAAAGGGTGGAGGTGGGATTCAGATAAGGTCACCATGTTTACATTTATGAAAGGACCACCAATATCTCCAAAAATCCAAACCATGGACAACTTTGGAGTCATCCACTGCTGAGACCCACCACCAAGGTCCTTTCTCAGTGTTGAAACCACCATTGATTGTCCCTTTGGACTTTTAGCTGGACAGGGATTCATTGGTGAATTCTCAATCCAACCAACCAATCATCTAAGTAAAAACGGTGGAGGTGGGATTCAGATAAGGTCACCATGTTTACATTTATGAAAAGACCACCAATATCTCCAAAAATCCAAACCATGGACAACTTTGGAGTCATCCACTGCTGAGACCCACTACCATGGTCCTTTCTCAGTGTTGAAACCACCATTGATTGTCCCTCTGGGCTTTTATCAGGATAGCGATTCATTGGTGAATTCTCAATCCAACCAATCCACCATCTAAGTAAAAAGGGTGGAGGTGGAATTCAGATAAGGCCACCATGTTTACTTTTATGAAAAGACCACCAATATCTCCAAAAATCCAAACCATGGACAACTTTGGAGTCATCCACTGCTGAGACCCACCACCATGGTTCTTTCACAGTGTTGAGACCACCATTGATTGTCTCAATTGTCTTATTTAATCAGGACAGGGACTCATTGGTGAATTCTCAATCCAACCAACCCACCATGTAAGTAGAAAGGGTGCAGGTGGGATTCAGATAAGGTCACCATGTTTACATTTATGAAAGGACCACCAATATATCCTAAAATCCAAACCATGGTCCTTTCTCAGTGTTGAGACCACCAATGATTGTCCCTCTGGGATTTAATCAGGACAGGGACTCATTGGTGAATTCTCAATCCAACCAACCCACCATCTAAGTAGAAAGGGTGCAGGTGGGATTCAGATAAGGTCACCATGTTTACATTTATGAAAGGACCACCACTATATCCGAAAATCCAAACCATGAACAACTTTGGAGTCATCCACTGTTGAGACCCACCACCATGGTCCTTTCTCAGTGTTGAGACCACATTGATTGTCTCTCTGGGCTTTTATCAGGAAAGGGACTCATTGGTGAGTTCTCAATCCAACCAACCCACCATCTAAGTAGAGGTAGCGTGTCCTTATTCATATTGTCCTTCCCCAGAACAAATATTGGACAGAACGATTGAGGGCAATTAACTTATCTAACGACCTGGGGCAAAGACTTCTTTTGGTGGACTTCCACCACCTCTTGATTGAGTTGCTTCCATATTGGTATTTTATTCTTCATTGCCCCAAAGTACAGTAGATGAAATTGGACAATAAATTGGTTATAAAGTAAAGGAACAATTTTTGGCCACCAAAAAGAGAACATTGATGACCTCGAGATAGACTTCTCTGAGAAGGTAACACCCTCTACTGCAGAACTCGAGACCACAGAAAAGTCTGATTAAATCTCTGATGCTTCTCCTTTTTTGTCTGGCACAACACGTAGATATAAAAAAATCATCCTTACATTAAATGTCCAAGATGCCAGCAGCAAGGGCACGAATTTTGAGGGCAACCACATACAGAGGATCGAAGTGGACAAAAGATGTTTTTTGGGATGTCCCGATGATATCTAGTAATACTTATGGGTAGATCAAGTCTTGGGGCCGTTGCATCACCTCTGTGGTCAGGAGATACGCGGCAAGCAATGTATGTAGAGATAACCCGCAGCTGGTACAGCAAGATAACGCAAGATAAATGGGTATCAGGACACGATAAGAAGATTCAACCAAGCGTCAAGTGTCACCTGACCCTCTACACGAGATGTAGGAACATCTACTGTGTGATGGATCTAGATTCTATACATTATATTTATGTGATATTTATGATCCATTTTCACTGAACAACTATCGGGAATGACTCCTTGAAACAAATAGACTGCCGACCACCTGACAATGGCTGTTCGGGGGAAATGATCTTCTGGGTTACACAAAGGATGATCGTTCTTGGCAGCACGTTGTCTATGTGTCCTGTGTCTGTACTGTCGCGAACAATGGCCGCCCACACACACTGACTGATATATTACAGATCGTGCACACCTGAAGCCGGGAGACAACCTCTACGATTATGGGGTAGGGAACGTCCTCAAGGATCAAGCCAAAAACCCAAACCCAACCCAAAAAAAACCCCCAACTACTAGAGGCTGTACCATCATCTAAGAATACTGGAGATACCTCTGTACCCGACTCCATACTGGGCATCCACCATTTATACCAACTGCACAACTGGTCCAAGGTTATTACAGCCTCATTGGACATGACAACGAGAGCTAAAAAAAGTGAGACGCTATGGTGGTCCTGATTATGGAGGGCATCTAAGCCTAACATGCAATATAGTTAGGGCTGACGCTGATGCAGTCTACGTATCTAAGCTATTATGTGTTGCGATTTGCTGAGCCAGTGACATGTAAGGAACTTTCTGTAAAATCTGTGTTCCTAAACCTATTATGACGGGTACTGTTTACTGAGCTGTGTATCTAATCCTATCCTGTGTGATACTGTCTGCTAAGCTGTGTATCTAATCCTATCCTGTGTGATACTGTCTGCTGAGCTGTGTATCTAATCCTGTCCTGTGTGATACTGTCTACTGAGCCGTGTATCTAATCCTATCCTGTGTGATACTCTGCTGAGCTGTATATCTAATCCTTTCCTGTGTGATACTGTCTGCTGAGCTGTGTATCTAATCCTTTCCTGTGTGATACTGTCTGCTGAGCTGTGTATCTAATCCTATCCTGTGTGATACTGTCTGCTGAGCTGTGTATCTAATCCTCTCCTGTGTGATACTGTCTGCTGAGCAGTGTATCTAATCCTCTCCTGTGTGATACTGTCTGCTGAGCTGTGTATCTAATCCTCTCCTGTGTGATACTGTCTGCTGAGCTGTGTCTCTAATCCTATCCTGTGTGATACTGTTTGCTGAGCAGTGTATCTAATCCTCTCCTGTGTGATACTGTCTGCTGAGCCGTGTATCTAATCCTCTCCTGTGTGATACTGTTGTGACGCCCTGGGCATGCCAGGGGTCACAAGTCATCACACCACCACACCCTACACCCCAGTTAGGAACACCAAGGCTACCAAAATCCTTGTTGCCTTCCTCCAGGGGCTGATGTTCACACCAGGGGGTGGGCCAGGCGGTTGGCTCCGCCCACCGAGGAGTACACAGCCCTGGAGGCGGGAGAAAGCAGGCAGATAGAGTTTGGAGGAGGAAGAGAGAGGAGTTTAGGAGTCAAGAGAACCAGTTGAGTCAAGTGGTGGAAGTGAAGTAGTAGAGGAGCAGAAGAAAAGAGTAAAAGTGTCAGTAAGAAAGCCTGAAGTTGGTCCGGCTGTGTGCCTGGACAGTGTCAGCAAGGTCAGCAAACGGCGGTGACAGTCTGGAGGGGGACTGCTCGGAGGTTGCTGGAAGGACTGCGAACGGGTAGTGACCCGGCGGTCTGGAGCAGTATACGAAGAACAGTCAGCACCAGGGCAGGGGCCTCTCGGATCCCGGCAAGGCTAGGAGTCGCCGTAAATTTGCCAAATCCGTCAGTGAAGGGGACGTCTGTCTCCAAACAACCAAGTCCCGATTGAAGGCAACAGTCCAACCATTGAGGAGAGACACCGCCACCGCCAGGGCACCAGTTTCTCAGGGCCAGCGCCTGCGGGCAAAGTAGGGCTCCTCCGGCCCATATCCAAGCCGGGGAGTGGGTTACCGGTGGGAACCCATTGCAACCATTGTAAACTTAGGTGCAGGACAGAGGGACCGTCACCGTCACCTACTGGGGAAAGCAAGTGCAGCCGTCCGTGGGAACCGTCTTTCCAGCCGTGTGTTTTACCGAGAACTGTGTCATCGTCTCAGGCTGAGTGAGTACCACAGTGCCGCAAGGCACAGCGCTGCCCCCGCGTCCCTGCGCCCACCAAGCCCTGCACCTCCCAACTCATCACTGGGCCCCGGGATCACCAACCCCTACCCACGGAGGGGCAACACAACAACTGGCTGCTCCATACCATCCTTCCCGGGATCCCCATACAGAGCAGCGGTGGTGCCAACAAATCACCACGACCGTGGGTGGCGTCACGGACAATAAACAATCCCCACACCCAAAAACACCCCCTTTCACTCACGGGCGAGGAGCGCCGCTCGAGTCCCCGGGATCCGGCCCATCGCTCGAGCCACCGAGCAGCGGCAGCAGCAGGCCGCAGTGCCAGCCGGACCCGAGCAGAAGGGAGAGCGCGGCGTCCCCTCCTCCGCCCGCGACAACTTGGCGTCACGAACAGGATCTTACCGCTCTGCCGTTGGGTAGAGGTGCGCCTTGTGACCGCCGGAGGTATCCGGCTGAAAAATTTCGGAAGTCGCCATCTTTGGCGCGAAAAGTTCCCGCTCGAGCGTCTTCTCAAGTAGCGGAGGCGCGAAGGCCAAAACTCCGCCCCAATAGAGGAGGGGCCGGAAAGAAGCTAAGGGGGACGGAAACAAGATGTCTGCGCCCGACGGAGCCGCTGGAGGAGCGGTGGTCGCAGCCGCAGTGGCACCCACGGATGGGAATGGGCCTGCCCAGGTCCCGGCTGCGCTGGCGGGAAGTGCCGCGGCCCCCGCGCTCGCTCAGGTGATGCCGTTCTCCTTGCCCAATGCGCCCGGAGCTGCCTGGCTACCGCAGTATGACGGGAAACCGGATGCCTTACAGGTCTTCCGGAAAAAGCTTAACCCGTTGCTAGAGCTGTACCCCCTGACCGATAAGCAACGTGCAGCGATAGTGCTAGGCCAGTTAACCGGTGCGACTGAGCAGGAGGCGGAGACCTGGGCCGAGGGGGACCGGCTCTCTGTAGCCACCATCTTTGAGAAGCTACAGACTGCCTTTGAGACCCGGACTGAAGCTGAGCTGAGGATGCAGTTTTACCAGTGCCGGCAACGGGCTGTGGATAGCATTCGGGACTATGCTTTACGTCTGCAAACCGCCCTCCGCACGCTAAAGCGGGTGAATCCTATCAATGAGGCGGACAGCAACAAGATGCTAGTAGAGCAATTTGTGCAGGGGATGAGGTCCCCTGAGGATCGCAAACAACTCCGGCTCTGGGCCCTAGAACACCCTGATGTGGACTTTGCTGTGTTAAAGGAACGGGCCATTAAAGCACTACAGCCCCCAGCCTCAGAAGTCCTGGAGCCAGCCCCGTGGCCCATTGAGACAGCCCCCGTGGTGGTGGCCCCTGCCCTACCAGCCTCTCCAACACCTGCAGCCCCAAGCAGCACTATGGAGGAACTGGCAGCACAGGTCCGTCGCATGGACGGAGACCTCGCCAAGACTCTTGCTGCACTCCAACCTTTGACCAGATCTCAGCCTTCAGCACAGATACAGCTTTCCGACAGCCCTGGATGCAGCGGAGAAGTAATAACAACCCGCGGAGCAGACCTCCCACCTGCTACAAGTGCCGTAAGCCTGGGCATTACATCCGAGAGTGCCCGTTAAACGAGCAACCCCTGGGGCCCCGGGCCAATCCTCAGGAGTAGAACCCCGTGGCCCCTCGGACTGGCGGGACCGGTATATCGGGGCCCGGCCCATCATCCCCGTGGCTGTGGACGGCATACCGGTGATGGCTCTCTTGGACACTGGATCACAGGTAGCCACCATACCATACACATTGTACCAGCGGTATTGGGGGATAGACGAACTGGCACCCCCAGATACTAGTATAACGCTAATTGCTGCCAATGGACTCCCATTGACCCAAGTGGGGTATAAACAGGTGGCTATGACAGTGGGGCAAGCTGAACTGCAACACCAGGGTATGATTGTGATCATGAATGATCCCAGTGATCATAACCCGAAGATAGTGCTAGGAACCAATGTGATGGAGCACTGTATGGGTGATGTGTTGGCCCTACTGCAGCAGCTGGCCGCCACGGCGGCGGGGAGCCGACAGAGAGCTGTGCAGCGTGAGATCCGAGCCTTGATGTACCGCCAGCATGTAAACTCAACAGGAGGAGAGATTGGTGGAGTGAGAGTGATGGATGTTGCTCCGTTGCTTGTGCCCCCTAGGAGTGAGATGATGATTTGGTGTAGGGCAGCAGTAGGGCCTCAGGGGCGTGACTACCCTGCGATGATGGAGCCCATACCCTCCGAACACTGGCCCACTGTAATGGCCGCCTGAGGGGTGGTAGACGTGAAGAAGGGGAAAGTGCCCGTGAGGGTGCTGAACTGTGGGGAGGAAGAAGTCAGGCTTTCCCGGTATGCCACCATTGCCAAGCTACTCACCCTGGATCCCCACACCATCCACGAAGCCAGTCCCTCAGTCCCCCCACCTACTACCAGCACTTCCCCGCCTCAAGGGGAGGTAAATGAGTGGCACCAACAGCTACACGTGGGCACTGATGATACGCCTACACATCACAAAGCAGGGGTATACAGGGTGGTGCGGGAGTATGAACAGGTTTTCAGCAAACATCCACTAGACTTTGGGCAGATCAAGGGGGTCCAACACCATATCCCCACCGGGGAACACCCCCCTATCAAAGAGAGGTACAGGCCTATTCCCCCTGCACATTACCAGTGTGCCAAAGATATGTTGAGGAATATGAAGGAGGCAGGGGTTATTCGGGACAGCTGTAGTCCCTGGGCCGCTCCGTTGGTACTGGTCAAGAAGAAGGATGGTACCATGCGGATGTGTATGGACTACCGGAAGATTAATCAGATAACCCATAAAGATGCCTACCCACTGCCCCGTATTGAAGAGTCTTTGGCCGCACTGAGAACTGCAAATTACTTCTCTACCCTTGACCTCACCAGTGGGTACTGGCAAGTGGCCGTGGCCCCGGAAGACCGGGAGAAAACCGCCTTCACCACCCCGATGGGGCTCTGTGAATTCAATAGTATGCCGTTCGGGCTGTGCAATGCCCCAGGAACCTTCCAACGGCTGATGGAGTGCTGTCTGGGACACCTAAACTTCGAGACCGTCCTATTGTACTTGGATGATGTGATTGTTTACTCCCAGACGTATGAAGCGCATCTGGAGCACCTGGTCGAGGTGTTCGCGTCCCTTGCCAAATATGGGATGAAGCTGAAGCCCTCTAAGTGTCACCTGCTGAAACCCAGAGTGCAGTACCTGGGGCACGTGGTAAGTGCAGAAGGTGTCGCCCCCGACCCTGAGAAGATCACTGCCATCCAGGGCTGGCCGAGACCAACCACCGTGAGGGAAGTAAGGCAGTTTCTGGGTCTGGTGGGGTACTACCGGCGCTTTATCAAAGGGTACACGAAGATGGCTGCCCCCATGCAAGATCTCCTCGTGGGACAGACCAAAGGTGGTAGACCCATCGGAGCCCCACTGGTGTGGGAAGAAAAGCATGAGGAATCCTTCTGCCAGCTGAAAGCGGCCTTGACCGGAGAAGAGGTCCTAGCGTATCCTGACTATGGCTGTCCGTTCATCCTCTACACTGACGCCAGCAATGTGGGACTAGGAGCAGTCCTGTCCCAGGTCCAGGATGGGAAGGAGAAAGTGATTGCTTATGCTAGCAGGAAGCTTCGGCCAACTGAAAGGAACCCTGAGAACTACAGCTCCTTCAAGCTCGAGCTCCTGGCATTGGTATGGGCTATCACAGAGAGGTTCCGCCACTACTCGGCAGCAAAATTCACCGCTTTCACGGACAACAATCCGTTGACTCACCTGGACACGGCCAAGTTGGGCGCGTTGGAGCAGCGGTGGGTGGCCCGGCTAGCCAACTATGACTTCACCATCAAGTACCGTGCTGGTCGTGTCAACATCAATACTGATGCACTCTCCCGAATGCCCCATTTCTCGGAGGAAGGGTGCGAGGATGACGACCTCGAGGAGATTGAGTTGCCTGCATTTCACCAGCCATCAACTGAGAAGGTACAGGTACACCAACAACGGGTGGACTTGGACCCACGGCCCATTCAAGAGTGGCAGGAAGCTCACAACCAGGCGCCGGCTGTCCGCCTCGTCAAGACCCTGGTGGAACAAGGTGCTGTTGGAATGGACCCTGCCGCCCCAGCTGAAGCCCAGCGCTTGTGGAAAGAACGGAAACGGCTGTACCTATATCAAGGGAAGCTGTACCGTGAGCTGATCAACCCGAAGACTCATGAGAAAATCTGCCAGTTGGTTATTCCCCAAGCTGATGTAGCTACTGTTTTGCGGGCATACCATAATGGTGCCGGGCACTTCGGGTGGAAAAAGCTGGAGATGCTGTTGAGAGAGCGGTTCTACTGGAGTGGGATGCGGGAATCGGTAGAAGCCTGGTGCCGGGAGTGTGGTCCTTGCACGCTGAGGAGGAAGGACGAGACCAGCCAGAGGGCGCCCCTACACCCGATCATCACACATCAGCCGCTGGAACTGGTCGCCTTAGACCATGTCAAGCTCACCCCCAGCCGAAGTGGGTACGCCTACGCATTGACCATCGTAGACCACTATTCAAGATTCATGGTGGTTATCCCCGTCAAGGACTTAACTGGTCGAACAGCCGCTCGAGCGTTCCAGGCTTATTTCTGCTGACCGCATGGATATCCCGAAAAGGTGCTTACTGACCAAGGCCCGGCTTTCGAAGCAGAGGTGTTCCACGTGTTCTGCCAGTTGTACGGCTGTAAGAAGATCCGGACCACCCCTTACCATGCCCAGACCAACGGCATGTGTGAGAAGATGAACCACTTGGTCCTGGGACTCCTCAAGACGTTACCGCTGGAAGAGCGGAACCTGTGGCCGGAAAAGCTACCCGACTTGGTCGATATGTACAACAATATCCCGTCCAGTTCCACAAAGTGCACCCCAGCGTATCTGATGAGGGCTCGCCCCGGCCACCTGCCGGTGGACCTGGAGATGGGGTTGGAGGCCCCGGAAGCACTCCCTTCAACAGCTGAATGGGAAACTCGGCGGAGAGCACAATACCAGCAGATTCAAGAATATGTCGAGAAGAACTTGAGTCGGAGTCGGGAACTGCAGGAGCAGCGCTTTAATCAAAAGGCGTCTGCTGGCCCTTTTCAGCCCGGAGATGTCGTCCTGAAGCGGAAGAGGAAAACCCACAAGCTGGATGACCAATGGGAACAGAACCCGTACGTCATACAGCCCACCGGATGGGAAGATGGGAAGGCCTACCAAATTAGTCGTGACCAAGGAGGCACTTTGGCCACAGTTTCCCGGGACCATTTGAAAAGGTGCCCACCAGCATTGAGGGCGATGGCTGAAGTACCAGTTCCTCCACCAGCGGAGAAGGCAGAAGAGGTGATCCACACTGTGATGGGTGACTTCCCAGCAGACTGGCCTACACAGAACGGCCCGGTGATTCTTCCAGTGATACTGTTCCCACAACCTGTGGATGAAGAAGTGGTGGAAGCGGTCAACCGTGAGCCAGAACCAGTGCCAGTGCCCAGGGATGAACCTAAGCCCAGCTCCCCTATGCCTCCGCCTGCCCCACATGATAGCAGGGAGGAGGAACCGGTTGTTCCCTCTACCCCACTGCCCAGTCCTACTGACACCGGACCCCGGAGGTCCACCCGTTCCAACCTAGGTAGACCCCCACTTAGGTACAGGGAGACCGTCCTTTAAAGAGGGGATCAGGAAGTCAGTGTGTGTATGTTTGAAAAAGTTTGTTGAAAAAGTTTGAAATGAAAATAATAACCGAAGTCTCATCTGATTAACTGTGATTGAGAGAAAACCGGCCGTTGCCGGCACCGTTGTCCCCGTGGGGACCGTTTAAAAAGTTGGCATGGAGAACTTCCCATGGACAAGCCCGTGAACTTGCAGGGCAACCACAAACGTTAGTGGCTTGTAAATAAGTTGTTTTACCGTTACCGTTTCCGCATTGCCGCCTCCGGAGAGGCAGGTTGGAGGGAGGGCCCTCAGCAGAGCAGGCTGGGGCCCAGGCACCACAGGAACCGGTGGCTACCCTCTGGAGGGGAAGGACAGATCCCGCTCGGGTAACTTGTGCTGGACTTGGGTCAAGGGGTGCTGCCTGGGTTTTAGGGGTAGCATCAGGGCCAGGTTGCTTGGGTGGGAGAGAGCGGAGACCGTAACCGTAAACCGTTAGTAACGTTTAAGAAATGTGCCTCCCGTTGTGGGATGTTGTCATAAATTGTATGTTTACCGTTTACCTTTTTCAGAAAATAAAACCGGTGTTGGATGGGCAGCCCGCGGACGGTCTGCATTTTGCTAAGGGGGAATGTGACGCCCTGGGCAAGCCAGGGGTCACAGGTCATCTCACCACCACACCCTACACCCCAGTTAGGAACACCAAGGCTACCAAAATCCTTGTTGCCTTCCTCCAGGGGCTGATGTTCACACCAGGGGGTGGGCCAGGCGGTTGGCTCCGCCCACCGAGGAGTACACAGCCCTGGAGGCAGGAGAAAGCAGGCAGATAGAGTTTGGAGGAGGAAGAGAGAGGAGTATAGGAGTCAAGAGAACCAGTTGAGTCAAGTGGTGGAAGTGAAGTAGTAGAGGAGCAGAAGAAAAGAGTAAAAGTGTCAGTAAGAAAGCCTGAAGTTGGTCCGGCTGTGTGCCCGGACAGTGTCAGCAAGGTCAGCAAACGGCGGTGACAGTCTGGAGGGGGACTGCTCGGAGGTTGCTGGAAGGACTGCGAACGGGTAGTGACCCGGCGGTCTGGAGCAGTATACGAAGAACAGTCAGCACCAGGGCAGGGGCCTCTCGGATCCCGGCAAGGCTAGGAGTCGCCGTAAATTTGCCAAATCCGTCAGTGAAGGGGACGTCTGTCTCCAAACAACCAAGTCCCGATTGAAGGCAACAGTCCAACCATTGAGGAGAGACACCGCCACCGCCAGGGCACCAGTTTCTCAGGGCCAGCGCCTGCGGGCAAAGTAGGGCTCCTCCGGCCCATATCCAAGCCGGGGAGCGGGTTACCGGTGGGAACCCATCGCAACCATTGTAAACTTAGGTGCAGGACAGAGGGACCGTCACCTACTGGGGAAAGCAAGTGCAGCCGTCCATGGGAACCGTCTTTCCAGCCGTGTGTTTTACCGAGAACTGTGTCATCGTCTCAGGCTGAGTGAGTACCACAGTGCCGCAAGGCACAGCGTTGCCCCCGCGTCCCGCACCCCACCAAGCCCTGCATCTCCCACCTCATCACTGGGCCCCGGGACAACCAACCCCCTACCCACGGAGGGGCAACACAACAACTGGCTGCTCCATACCATCCTTCCCGGGATCCCCATACAAAGCAGCGGTGGTGCCAACAAATCACCACGACCGTGGGTGGCGTCACGGACAATAAACAATCCACACACCCAAAAACACCCCCTTTCACTCACGGGCGAGGAGCGCCGCTCGAGTCCCCGGGATCCGGCCCATCGCTCGAGCCACCGAGCAGCAGCAGCAGCAGGCCGCAGTGCCAGCCGGACCCGAGCAGAAGGGAGAGCGCGGCGTCCCCTCCTCCGCCCGCGACACTGTCTGCTGAGCTGTGTATCTAATCCTGTCCTGTGTGATACTGTCTGCTGAGCTGTGTATCTAATCCTCTCCTGTGTGATACTTTCTGCTGAGCTAAATATAATCCTTCCATGGGTGATACCGTCCTCTGTGCCGGATGTATCTCATCTTCTGGGTGATACTGTCTGTTGCAGTGGTTTCTGGCTCGTTATCATTGGACCTTGTGTCTGTTTATCTCGATGGTTGAGTCGTTGGTTATCGCACAGAAGCTGATGAGGAGCCACAAGACGGGGGGTGATGTAACAAGGAGAAGACCCCACAAGACCAACCAACTGTGTGCGGAGAATGAGGGTCCGGCCACCCTTCCCTGGAACATCTTTCCTCTTGCATCACTTATCTCATCGCCCCGGCATCCTGTGGTATCTGAGGAATCGACAGTGACAAACAATATATGGTCTTGACTCCTATAACCTGTGCATCTCCTGTATATAATTATATATATACAGCCGGTATAACCCGGGCATCTCCTGTATATAATTATATATGTACAGCCGGTATAACCCGGGCATCTCCTGTATATAATTATATATGTACAGCCGGTATAACCCGGGCATCTCCTGTATATAATTATATATGTACAGCCGGTATAACCCGGGCATCTCCTGTATATAATTATATATGTACAGCCGGTATAACCTGGGCATCTCCTGTATATAATTATATATGTACAGCTGGTATAACCTGGGCATCTCCTGTATATAATTATATATGTACAGCCGGTATAACCCGGGCATCTCCTGTATATAATTATATATGTACAGCCGGTATAACCCGGGCATCTCCTGTATATAATTATATATGTACAGCCGGTATAACCAGGGCATCTCCTGTATATAATTATATATGTACAGCCGGTATAACCCGGGCATCTCCTGTATATAATTATATATGTACAGCCGGTATAACCCGGGCATCTCCTGTATATAATTATATATGTACAGCCGGTATAACCTGGGCATCTCCTGTATATAATTATATATGTACAGCTGCTATAACCTGGGCATCTCCTGTATATAATTATATATGTACAGCCGGTATAACCTGTGCATCTCCTGTATATAATTATATATGTACAGCTGGTATAACCCGGGCATCCCCTGTATATAATTATATATGTACAGCCGGTATAACCTGGGCATCTCCTGTATATAATTATATATGTACAGCCGGTATAACCTGGGCATCTCCTGTATATAATTATATATGTACAGCCGGTATAACCTGGGCATCTCCTGTATATAATTATATATGTACAGCCGGTATAACCTGGGCATCTCCTGTATATAATTATATATGTACAGCCGGTATAACCTGTGCATCTCCTGTATATAATTATATATGTACAGCTGGTATAACCCGGGCATTCCCTGTATATAATTATATATGTACAGCCGGTATAACCCGGGCATCTCCTGTATATAGTTATATATGTACAGCTGCTATAACCCGGGCATTTTCTGTATATAATTTTATATGTACAGCCGGTATAACCTGGGCATCTCCTGTATATAATTATATATGTACAGCCGGTATAACCCGGGCATCTCCTGTATATAATTATATATGTACAGCCGGTATAACCCGGGCATCTCCTGTATATAATTATATATGTACAGCCGGTATAACCCGGGCATCTCCTGTATATAATTATATATGTACAGCCGGTATAACCTGGGCATCTCCTGTATATAATTATATATGTACAGCTGCTATAACCTGGGCATCTCCTGTATATAATTATATATGTACAGCCGGTATAACCTGTGCATCTCCTGTATATAATTATATATGTACAGCTGGTATAACCCGGGCATCCCCTGTATATAATTATATATGTACAGCCGGTATAACCTGGGCATCTCCTGTATATAATTATATATGTACAGCCGGTATAACCTGGGCATCTCCTGTATATAATTATATATGTACAGCCGGTATAACCTGGGCATCTCCTGTATATAATTATATATGTACAGCCGGTATAACCTGGGCATCTCCTGTATATAATTATATATGTACAGCCGGTATAACCTGTGCATCTCCTGTATATAATTATATATGTACAGCTGGTATAACCCGGGCATTCCCTGTATATAATTATATATGTACAGCCGGTATAACCCGGGCATCTCCTGTATATAGTTATATATGTACAGCTGCTATAACCCGGGCATTTTCTGTATATAATTTTATATGTACAGCCGGTATAACCTGGGCATCTCCTGTATATAATTATATATGTACAGCCGGTATAACCCGGGCATCTCCTGTATATAATTATATATGTACAGCCGGTATAACCTGGGCATCTCCTGTATATAATTATATATGTACAGCCGGTATAACCTGGGCATCTCCTGTATATAATTATATATGTACAGCTGGTATAACCCGGGCATCTCCTGTATATAATTATATATGTACAGCCGGTATAACCCGGGCATCTCCTGTATATAATTATATATGTACAGCCGGTATAACCCGGGCATTTTCTGTATATAATTATATATGTACAGCCGGTATAACCTGGGCATCTCCTGTATATAATTATATATGTACAGCCGGTATAACCTGGGCATCTCCTGTATATAATTATATATGTACAGCTGGTATAACCTGGGCATCTCCTGTATATAATTATATATGTACAGCTGGTATAACCTGGGCATCTCCTGTATATAATTATATATGTACAGCCGGTATAACCCGGGCATCTCCTGTATATAGTTATATATGTACAGCTGCTATAACCCGGGCATTTTCTGTATATAATTATATATGTACAGCCGGTATAACCTGGGCATCTCCTGTATATAATTATATATGTACAGCCGGTATAACCCGGGCATCTCCTGTATATAATTATATATGTACAGCCGGTATAACCTGGGCATCTCCTGTATATAATTATATATGTACAGCCGGTATAACCTGGGCATCTCCTGTATATAATTATATATGTACAGCTGGTATAACCCGGGCATCTCCTGTATATAATTATATATGTACAGCCGGTATAACCCGGGCATCTCCTGTATATAATTATATATGTACAGCCGGTATAACCTGGGCATCTCCTGTATATAATTATATATGTACAGCCGGTATAACCTGGGCATCTCCTGTATATAATTATATATGTACAGCTGGTATAACCTAGGCATCTCCTGTATATAATTATATATGCACAGCTGGTATAACCTGGGCATCTCCTGTATATAATTATATATGCACAGCTGGTATAACCTGGGCATCTCCTGTATATAATTATATATGTACAGCTGGTATAACCTGGGCATCTCCTGTATATAATTATATATGTACAGCCGGTATAACCTGGACATCCCCTGTATATAATTATATATGTACAGCCGGTATAACCTGGACATCTCCTGTATATAATTATATATGTACAGCCGGTATAACCTGGGCATCTCCTGTATATAATTATATATGTACAGCCGGTATAACCCGGGCATTTTCTGTACTTGAGACATGAAAGTTTCTCTTTGGGCGATTGGATTTGTGTAAGCCTCCATACATACAGCAGTGCCCCTTTGATGCCCGGGCTGTGGGCACAGCATCTGATGAAGCCTGGGTATATAAAGCGCGTGGCGCAGACGTGTCTCTGTGTCATGGTCGTCAGATAACACTGCAGATGTTCTACAATCAGAGCTAATGACAAAATATATATTGTGGCTGCCCGAGGCTACGATTTAATGAAAGCTGCTGTATGACAGAGGATGCGGAGGTGACGCTCCCAAGATGGCAATTAGACCTCGCACAAAAAGAGAGAGCGGAAAAAAAAGAAGAAGAAGAAGAAGAAAGCTGCAAAAACAATAAACACTGCCATATATAGAACGCACTGACACCGAAGACAAATCAGACTGCGCAGAAATGATAATCACTGGGGCCCGAAAACCCAGAGTAACAGAGAAATAAAGTATATTACCATCAGTATTCAGTATAATACCTGTATTATACTCCAGAGCTGCATTCACAATTCAGCAGTGTTTGGAGCTGAAAGATTCCCTGCTTGTTCAGTGTCTACAGAATTTTACTCTGGAGTATAATCCAGGAGGTAACTCAGGATCAGTAATGTAATGTATGTACATAGTGACTGCACCAGCAGAATAGTGAGTACAGCTCTGGAGTGTAATGCAGGAGGTAACTCAGGATCAGTAATGTAATGTATGTACATAGTGACTGCACCAGCAGAATAGTGAGTGCAGCTCTGGAGTATAATACAGGAGGTAACTCAGGATCAGTAATGTAATGTATGTACATAGTGACTGCACCAGCAGAATAGTGAGTGCAGCTCTGGAGTATAATACAGGAGGTAACTCAGGATCAGTAATGTAATGTATGTACATAGTGACTGCACCAGCAGAATAGTGAGTGTAGCTCTGGAGTATTAGAAAGAAGTCGCTCTTCTTTTTGCTGTATACTCATACAATATGCTCTGTTTGCCCCTCAGATTCTTCTCGAGGTTTAGAGAAGGGCCGACAGTTCAGCGCCATCTTGTGGTTGGAGGCCTGACCCTGATCTTGGCACTGTTGGCCATAAGTGCGGTCCTGCTGTCCCTCTGTGAGTCCTACTGTCTCTAAAATTCCCCATCACAACCAATAATGGCATCAGGATTTGAACGAGTCTAGAAAGTGTCCAAAGCAAACAGGCAGCTCTCTGCGTACACTGGTGCATGAACAATCTTCATCCACAGCCCCACAGATTTCATCTATAACTGCTAGAGTGCATCTATAGCCCCTAACCTTGGATTTTTTGACTCTGTAATCTTAATCTATAGCCCCCATTTCTCATCAGTTGGCCCCACCCAGTCTTCATCTTTACCCCTTTAAATTTTATCCATTGGCCCCCCAGTCTTCATCTTTATCCTTTTAGATTTTATCCGTTGGCCCCCCAGTCTTCATCTTTATCCTTTTAGATTTTATCCGTTGGCCCCCCAGTCTTCCTCTTTATCCCGTTAGATTTTATCCGTTGGCCCCCATAGTCTTCATCTTTACCCCTTTAAATTTTATCCGTTGGCCCCCCAGTCTTCATCTTTACCCCTTTAAATTTTATCCGTTGGCCCCCCAGTCTTTATCTTTACCCCTTTAGATTTTATCCGTTGGCCCCCCAGTCTTCATCTTTACCCCTTTAAATTTTATCCGTTGGCCCCCCAGTCTTCATCTTTACCCCTTTAGATTTTATCCGTTGGCCCCCCCAGTCTTCATCTTTACCCCTTTAGATATTAACCGTTGGTCCCCCAGTCTTCATCTTTACCCCTTTAGATTTTATCCGTTGGCCCCCCAGTCTTCATCCTTACCCCTTCATATTTTATCCATTGTCCCCCGAATCTTCATCCTTACCCCTCAAGATTTTATCCCTTGGCCCCCCAGTCTTCATCTTTACCCCTTTAGATTTTATCCGTTGGCCCCCCAATCTTCATCTTTATCCTTTTAGATTTTATCCGTTGGCCCCCAGTCTTCATCTTTATCCTTTTAGATTTTATCTGTTTAGCCCCCCAGTCTTCATCTTTACCCCTTTAGATTTTATCCGTTGGCCCTCCAGTCTTCATCTTTACCCCTTTAGATTTTATCCCTTGGCCCCCCAGTCTTCATCTTTACCCCTTTAGATTTTACCCGTTGGCCCCCCAGTCTTCATCTTTACCCCTTTAAATTTTATCCGTTGGCCCCCCAGTCTTCATCTTTACCCCTTAAGATTTTATCCATTGTCCCCCGAATCTTCATCCTTACCCCTCAAGATTTTATCTGTTGGGCCCCCCAGTCTTCATCTTTACCCCTTTAGATTTTATCTGTTTGGCCCCCCAATCTTCATCCTTACCCCTCAAGATTTTATCTGTTGGGCCCCCCAGTCTTCATCTTTACCCCTTTAGATTTTATCTGTTTAGCCCCCCAATCTTCATCTTTATCCTTTTAGATTTTATCCGTTGGCCCCCAGTCTTCATCTTTATCCCTTTAGATTTTTTCCGTTGGCCCCCAGTCTTCATCTTTATACTTTTAGATTTTATCCGTTGGCCCCCCAGTCTTCATCTTTACCCCTTTAGATTTTAACCGTTGGTCCCCCAGTCTTCATCTTTACCCCTTTAGATTTTATCTGTTTGGCCCCCCAATCTTCATCTTTATCCTTTTAGATTTTATCCGTTGGCCCCCCAGTCTTCATCTTTACCCCTTTAGATTTTAACCGTTGGTCCCCCAGTCTTCATCTTTACCCCTTTAGATTTTATCTGTTTGGCCCCCCAATCTTCATCTTTATCCTTTTAGATTTTATCCGTTGGCCCCCCAGTCTTCATCTTTACCCCTTTAGATTTTATCTGTTTGGCCCCCCAATCTTCATCTTTATCCTTTTAGATTTTATCCGTTGGCCCCCAGTCTTCATCTTTATCCCTTTAGATTTTATCCGTTGGCCCCCAGTCTTCATCTTTATACTTTTAGATTTTATCCGTTGGCCCCCCAGTCTTCATCTTTACCCCTTTAGATTTTAACCGTTGGTCCCCCAATCTTCATCTTTACCCCTTGAGAATTTATCCGTTGGCCCCCATAGTCTTCATATTTGCCCCTTGAGATTTTATCCGTTGGCCCCCATAGTCTTCATCTTTACCCCTTTAGATTTTAACCATTGGCCCCCCAATCTTCATCTTTACCCCTTGAGATTTTATCCATTGGCCCCCCAGTCTTCATCTTTACCCCTTTAAATTTTATCCGTTGGCCCCCCAGTCTTTATCTTTATCCCTTTAGATTTTATCCGTTGGCCCCCCAGTCTTCATCTTTACCTCTTTAGATTTTATCCATTGGCCCCCCAGTCTTCATCTTTACCCCTTTAGATTTTAACCGTTGGTCCCCCAGTCTTCATCTTTACCCCTTTAGATTTTATCCGTTGGCCCCCCAGTCTTCATCCTTACCCCTTCACATTTTATCCATTGTCCCCCGAATCTTCATCCTTACCCCTCAAGATTTTATCCCTTGGCCCCCCAGTCTTCATCTTTACCCCTTTAGATTTTATCCGTTGGCCCCCCAATCTTCATCTTTATCCTTTTAGATTTTATCCGTTGGCCCCCCAGTCTTCATCTTTACCCCTTTAGATTTTATCCGTTGGCCCCCCAGTCTTCATCTTTACCCCTTTAGATTTTATCCCTTGGCCCCCCAGTCTTCATCTTTACCCCTTTAGATTTTATCCGTTGGCCCCCCAGTCTTCATCTTTACCCCTTTAAATTTTATCCGTTGGCCCCCCAGTCTTCATCTTTACCCCTTTAGATTTTATCCGTTGGCCCCCCAGTCTTCATCCTTACCCCTTCATATTTTATCCATTGCCCCCCCCCAGTCTTCATCTTTACCCCTTAAGATTTTATCCATTGTCCCCTGTCACAAACCACCGGGGGGGTCACTCAGAAATCCCCCGCGCTGGCTACCAGTACGTCACAATCGGGGGGTAACAAGTGGGGGTCACCCATCCTTTATACCTCCCGACCGACAGACAGAGCACGTGACGCGCTCTCTAGCGCCCCTCTTATAGTCAGGCCAATTATGGAATTGCCCGACAATAAGCAAGGAGGCCGCTATACTACTTATGCCGATTATTGAAGGGTCCCCGGTGAGAGTAAGGTATATATTCCCCCGACCTCCGCGGGCGGAATATATAAAATCTCCCCGAATCTCACTGGCCTCCCCACAATAATCCTTGGCACAATTCGCTGCCACCAACCGATTTACGGTAACTATTAGCCGAACACACAGACGTGGGATTCAAGATCGAGATAACAGAACAGCCCAAGATTAATTATATAATTTAATCAGCCTAAAGCACACTAGAAACTACAATATATACAATAGGGAATCTACAGAATATACATATGTCAGAGTACAGTTACAATCAAAGCATGGGTTACAAACAGGCACACACAGTTCCAGCAGTTACCTTGTTGCGTCTGGCCACAGGGGGGCGCTGTAGACCAGGTTTCCAGGAACTCCCTCACAGGTCCTTCCCAACCAGGCCCCCGAGCAGAAGAACACTGGAAAATGGCCGAAGTAGGGTTATCAACCTGGCCAAATCCAGGTCCCCTCCTACCTTCGTGACCTCACAGGGAGCACTGCTCCACCCCTGGCTTGAGTTATGGACAATATCCCAACATGGAATATGGGCCATAACTTTGCCTGGGAGCGTCGTAGGCGGACGCCAATGCTCTCATTGTGACAGTTATGAATTTAGCTACAGAACGAGGGGACTCATGACCTGTCTGCCAGTTCCCCATTGGCTGATATCACGCCTGGGGCATTTCCCAATGTCCTGCTCCCATAAAAAGGGTGTGCCGGCATCGTCCGCATGCAGAGACACCATTTTTATGGTTGCCATATTTATCGGAAATATGGCTTGCGAGATATGAACCATTTTTTACTGGAGTCGTTCTGTCTGGCTAGTTCCATAGCCTTGCTAATGAGCTAGCAGCTCCTACTACAGGGTGACGGCAGGGAGTCATCCTGTGTCCATTGTCCTAAAGCCACCTAATTTCCATATCACAGGACATGGCCATGGAATTTGTTGCTAAACCAGTTGTGTGAAGGAAAGGGGAGGTGACACCAGGAGAGGGCTTCCTGACATACTTGAATATCATGATTTATCGTCATATCTCCGGATTTACCTCACACCTCCCCCCTTTTGAGGGCGCTAGGGGGCAGCACACTCCGGTGTTCCCCCGTGCGCCCGTCCGCGACCTCTCCTTGTCGGGACAGCCCGTCTGCGTTACCGTGGTCACGGCCCCTTTTGTGGCGAATGGTGAAGTTGTATTGCTGGAGCGCAAGGCTCCATCGCAACAATCGCCCATTCGTCCCAGAGACGGTGTGCAACCAGCTGAGGGGATTGTGGTCCGTCTCCACGATGAAGTGGCGCCCGTATAGATAGGGTTGCAGACGCTGCAGGGCCCACACTATGGCCAGGCACTCCTTCTCCATCGTGGAATAGGCAACTTCCCTTGGTAACAGCTTCCTGCTCAGGTACAAGACTGGGTGCTCTTGGCTCGCAGAGTCCACCTGGCTGAGCACCGCACCGAGGCCGAAGTCACTGGCGTCGGTCTGTACTACAAACGGCCGCGTGAAGTCAGCTGCCTGTAGCACGGGCGGGCTGGACAGGGCGTCCTTTAGGGCCCGGAAGGCTGTCTCGCAGTCCATTGTCCAATCGACTGCAGAGGGCAGCTTCTTCTTGGTGAGGTCCGTCAAGGGCTTTGCCAGGCTACTATAGCATGGAACAAACCTCCTATAGTACCCAGCGGTCCCCAAGAAGGACATCACCTGCTTCTCGGTCCTGGGGGTGGGCCAGGATGCGATGGCTTCCACTTTCTCAGGCTCGGGCTTCAGTGTTCTCCCACCTACCCGGTGACCGAGGTACTGGACCTCGCTCATGGCCAGCTGACACTTTCCCGGCTTGATGGTCAAACCTGCCCGGTGGATCCGCCTGAGCACCTGTGCTAGATGCTCTAGGTGGTCCTCCCAGGTGGGACTGAAGACGGCAATGTCATCCAGGTACGCGGCCGCGTACCCTTCAAGTCCCTTGAGCAGGGTGTTGACCATCCGCTGGAAAGTGGCAGGGGCATTCCTCATCCCGAATGGCATCACCGTGGACTCGTACAGTCCAAATGGGGTAATAAAGGCAGAGCGTTCCCTGGCCTTGCGAGTCAGGGGGATCTGCCAATATCCCCGGCTCAGATCCATGATGGTCAGGTACTGAGCCCCGGCCAACTGATCGAGCAGGTCATCGATGCGTGGCATTGGGTACGCATCGGCGACCGTGACCGCATTGAGCCCCCTGTAGTCCACGCAGAACCGAGTGGTTCGGTCCTTCTTAGGGACGAGGACTACAGGCGAGGCCCAAGCGCTGTTGGATGCCTGGATCACCCCCAGCTTCAGCATCTCGTCAATCTCCTGGCGCATGTGTTGCTGCACCTCCAGGGAGACCCGATATGCTGAACGCCGGATCGGGGGATGATCCCCAGTGTCCACGTGATGGACAGCCAAGTCAGTCCTTCCGGGCTGGTTGGTAAACAACCCCCGGAAGGGGTGTAGGGTGGCCCACAGCTGGGACCGCTGGTCCTCCAAGAGCTGGTGGCCAACCTCCACATCCTCAATGGATCCGCCTGCCCTAACCTGGGCTAGCATATCCAAGAGGGTTTCCGCTTCTCCCTCCTCGGGCAGGTTGCACACGGGGAGCGCACATGCCTCCCGCTCATGATGTGCCTTCATCATGTTCACATGGAAGGGCTTCCGCCTTCCACGGGCAGGGTCCAGGGTGACCAGGTACGTTACAGGGTTGAGCTGCTGGTACACGAGGTATGGGCCTTCCCAGGCTGCCTGAAGCTTGTCCTGTGGTACGGGGACCAGTACCCACACCTTTTGACCCACTTGGTAGGTCCTCTCACAAGCGTTCTGGTCGTACCAACGCTTCTGATCGGCCTGGGCTTGAGCCATATTGTCGTGTACCAGTTGCGTCAAGGCCTGCATTTTGTCCCGGAAGCGCATGACATACTCGATAACCGACACTCCAGGGGTGGCCAAATCCCCTTCCCAAGCCTCTTTCACCAGAGCCAGGGGGCCCCGCACACGTCGCCCGTACAGGAGCTCAAACGGTGAGAATCCTGTTGAGGCCTGTGGAACCTCCCGGTAAGCAAATAACAGGTGTGGGAGATACCGCTCCCAGTCACGCCCATGGGAGTCGACCAACATCTTAAGCATCTGCTTTAAGGTGCCATTGAACCGCTCGCACAGGCCATTAGTCTGTGGATGGTACGGGCTGGCCACCAGATGTCGCACCTGGACTTGCTTACAGAGGGCCTCCATCAGCTGGGACATGAATTGGGTCCCCCGGTCAGTGAGCATTTCCTGGGGAAAACCCACTCGGGAGAAAATCTCCAGCAATGCGGTGGCCACCTTGTCAGCCCGAATGGACGACAAGGCCACTGCTTCTGGGTACCGGGTGGCATAGTCCACTACCGTCAGTAGGAAGCGTTTCCCGGAGCTGCTGGGGATGGCCAGCGGGCCGACCAGATCCACAGCCACCCTCCTGAAAGGCTCATCGATGATTGGCAGAGATACTAGTGGGGCTTTGGGGCGTGGCCCCGCCTTCCCCACTCTCTGACAGGTTTCACACGAACGGCAGTAGGCAGCCACATCGGCCCCCATTTTTGGCCAGTAGAAATGCTGGTTTAACCTGGCCTTGGTCTTAGCGATCCCTAGGTGTCCGGCCATCGGAATCTCATGTGCGATCCGCAACAACTCCGTCCGGAACGGATAGGGTACCACCAACTGTCGGTCCCTGGGCCACGCCTCCGGTGAACCCTGCTGGACCGTGGCCCGGTACAGCCGTCCTTGGTCCCAGACCACTCGCTCCGGGTCCGAGTCCGAGGGAGGCTGTGCCGCCTGCTCCTTAAGAGCTTTCAGGCTGTCGTCAGCTTCTAACGCTGCCTGAAACCCCTGACTAGATGTGGCCAGAATCGACGAGACTGTCACATCTTCAGTCAGTACCCCGGGACCTGTGTCCTGGCCTCCACCTGACTCGGCTGCCACTTGGTCAGAAGGGGAAGAGCTATCGGACCTCCGGGAGGCCCCTTGGCTTCCAGCACTCCCACTGCGGGTGACAGCGGCCACAGCCGCTGCGACCGTGGGTCGTGCCTGCTCCTCCTCCGTTCCTGACCAAGTCGCCGGTTCAGGCAGACCTACCTGGCTTCCTGACACCCCGGTTGTGGGGGAACCATGCACCGAGATCTTACCTGGGAGCACTTCCGCTCCTGGACCGGCCCCAATCTCACCTGCCTGTTCCCCTCCTGCAGCAACAGAACCCCGCTGTGAAATCTCTGGGGACCCCACATTTGCTGTGGTAGCCCCCACCCCACACACTGGTCCTCCCCCTGCAGCACCCTGCTCTCTGCTTATCCCTGCAGAGGGCAACAGATCCCAGCTCACAGGCTGGTTACTTGTAGAGGCATTGTCACACCTTTCTCTGACCCCCTCCCCTGTCACAGCTGCAGCTGAGTGTGTGTCTATGGTGTCTATGCAAGCAGAAATATCAGAGCTCACTCCCTCCTCCCTTACATCATTCATAGATAACACATTAACATTGTCCGGAGGCATGTCAGTACGGGCTGAAGGTTCAGCCCTTGGTTGGGGCCCAAACTGGGAGGTTATCTGCCCCAAATCTGTCCCAAGTAGCACGTTTGCAGGGATCCGATCAGTTACCCCCACCTCCCTCACCCCCCGCCCTGCGCCCCAGTCCACATAAATGTCAGCAACAGGCAGCGCCGGGTCGGTGCCTCCAATCCCGGAGACAGCGAGGGTTTTTCCAGGGATCAAGTCTTGGGGGGACACCATCTCAGGCCGCACCAGAGTCACCTCCGAGGCGCTGTCTCGCAGTCCTATGGTCACAGACCGGCCGACGGTGACAGGTTGGAAGCTGTCCAGGGACCTACCACCACCCCCACCCACACAATACACCTTGGGCGGCCCTTGGGACGGGGACGGAGCCGGGGCCTTGGGACGCTGAGGGCACATGGCCTTGAAGTGTCCAGGTAGGTTGCACTGGTGGCACCGTCTTGGTTCCGCCACGGGCCTGGAGAGGGGAGTTGAGGGGGACACCCCCTGCAGTCTAGGGGCAGGTGGGGCAGTCGCAGAATTCATCTTACCCCCTCTCCAGGTGCTGCTGGTGGCCGCTCTCCTGGCCTCAGGGGCCCGGTTGTTGGTGTAGTCATCGGCAAGGGCAGCTGTAGCCGTGGACCCCTTTGGCTTCTGGTCTCGGATGAACTGGCGGAGATCCTCAGGGCAGTTCCACAAGAGTTGCTCCGTGATGAACAAGTCCAGGATCTCCGGTCCGGTGGAAAGCTGCAGGCCTTGGGTCCAGTGGTCGGCAGCTCGGGCAAGTGCCCGCCGGTGGTCAGCCCAGGAGTCCTTTGGTCCCTTCTGTAGGCTCCGGAACTTCTTGCGGTAGGACTCTGGAGTGAGGTTGTACTGTTGGATCAGGGCCCGCTTGATGGTGTCGTAGCCCTGATCTGCCTCAGCAGGCAAGTCCCCAAGGATATCCAGGGCCTTACCCCTTAAACGGGGGGTCAGGTATTTGGCCCACTGGTCCTTGTTCAGATGGTGCTGCAAGCAAGTCCGTTCAAAAGCAGTCAAGAAAGAGTCCAAGTCTCCATCCTTCTCCAGCACTGGGAAGTCCTCAACACGGACCTTTGGAAGTTTGGTGTCTCGAAGGTCACATGTGGCTGATGAGGGCCGGAGCTGAGCTAGCTGCAGCTGGTAGTCACGGTCTGCCTGTCGCTCTCGCTCTTCACGCGCTGCCTGCCACTCTCGCTCCGCAGCCTCACGCTCTGCGTGCCGCTCTGCCCTGCGCTCTGCCAGGAGTTCCTTGTAGCCCTTCTGGTCTCCAGCCTGGAGAAGGGCCATAGCCATTTGAAGAAGGCTACCCGAGCCTCCCAGGCTCGGTGGAATGGCACGTGGTGATCTGCGGCACGCTGCGGAGCCTGGTGATTCACTGTCCCTTTCAGAGCGGAGGGCTGGCATCTGGCTCGTTGAGGAACCTTGGGTGAGCTCCTCCTCATCTTGTCCAGCAGTGCCAGGTTGCGCAATGTCCTCGGCAGAACGGTTTTCTGGCGTCGAGCTCCTGGAGGACTCGTGGGCAACCTCCTCATTGCTGTCCACAGCACCGTCCTCCCTCTCTTCGGCTCCTGCCTTAGCATTGGCCAGTTGCATAGCTCTGCTCCTGGTGCCATCAGCCATTCTTGCAGACTTTTGGTCACTGACACAGAACTGACACCCGATGCCTCCACACACCTTACAGTATCTGCACTCTGACACTCTAGTGTTGAGCTAGTCTGAAGACCCCAGCAGCCACAGCTGCTGCAGGCAGTCTTTAGTGTCTGGGAGTATGGGTCTCACACTCACACACACTATTATCTCGATCCCACCGCTATGCCACCAATATGTCACAAACCACCGGGGGGGTCACTCAGAAATCCCCCGCGCTGGCTACCAGTACGTCACAATCGGGGGGTAACAAGTGGGGGTCACCCCTCCTTTATACCTCCCGACCGACAGACAGAGCACGTGACGCGCTCTCTAGCGCCCCTCTTATAGTCAGGCCAATTATGGAATTGCCCGACAATAAGCAAGGAGGCCGCTATACTACTTATGCCGATTATTGAAGGGTCCCCGGTGAGAGTAAGGTATATATTCCCCCGACCTCCGCGGGCGGAATATATAAAATCTCCCCGAATCTCACTGGCCTCCCCACAATAATCCTTGGCACAATTCGCTGCCACCAACCGATTTACGGTAACTATTAGCCGAACACACAGACGTGGGATTCAAGATCGAGATAACAGAACAGCCCAAGATTAATTATATAATTTAATCAGCCTAAAGCACACTAGAAACTACAATATATACAATAGGGAATCTACAGAATATACATATGTCAGAGTACAGTTACAATCAAAGCATGGGTTACAAACAGGCACACACAGTTCCAGCAGTTACCTTGTTGCGTCTGGCCACAGGGGGGCGCTGTAGACCAGGTTTCCAGGAACTCCCTCACAGGTCCTTCCCAACCAGGCCCCCGAGCAGAAGAACACTGGAAAATGGCCGAAGTAGGGTTATCAACCTGGCCAAATCCAGGTCCCCTCCTACCTTCGTGACCTCACAGGGAGCACTGCTCCACCCCTGGCTTGAGTTATGGACAATATCCCAACATGGAATATGGGCCATAACTTTGCCTGGGAGCGTCGTAGGCGGACGCCAATGCTCTCATTGTGACAGTTATGAATTTAGCTACAGAACGAGGGGACTCATGACCTGTCTGCCAGTTCCCCATTGGCTGATATCACGCCTGGGGCATTTCCCAATGTCCTGCTCCCATAAAAAGGGTGTGCCGGCATCGTCCGCATGCGGAGACACCATTTTTATGGTTGCCATATTTATCGGAAATATGGCTTGCGAGATATGAACCATTTTTTACTGGAGTCGTTCTGTCTGGCTAGTTCCATAGCCTTGCTAATGAGCTAGCAGCTCCTACTACAGGGTGACGGCAGGGAGTCATCCTGTGTCCATTGTCCTAAAGCCACCTAATTTCCATATCACAGGACATGGCCATGGAATTTGTTGCTAAACCAGTTGTGTGAAGGAAAGGGGAGGTGACACCAGGAGAGGGCTTCCTGACATACTTGAATATCATGATTTATCGTCATATCTCCGGATTTACCTCACATCCCCCGAATCTTCATCCTTACCCCTCAAGATTTTATCTGTTGGGCCCCCCAGTCTTCATCTTTACCCCTTTAGATTTTATCTGTTTGGCCCCCCAATCTTCATCTTTATCCTTTTAGATTTTATCCGTTGGCCCCCAGTCTTCATCTTTATCCCTTTAGATTTTATCCGTTGGCCCCCAGTCTTCATCTTTACCTCTTTAGATTTTATCCATTGGCCCCCCAGTCTTCATCTTTACCCCTTTAGATTTTAACCGTTGGCCCCCCAATCTTCATCTTTACCCCTTGAGAATTTATCCGTTGGCCCCCCAGTCTTCATCTTTACCCCTTTAGATTTTATCTGTTTGGCCCCCCAATCTTCATCTTTATCCTTTTAGATTTTATCCGTTGGCCCCCCAGTCTTCATCTTTACCCCTTTAGAGTTTAACCGTTGGTCCCCCAGTCTTCATCTTTACCCCTTTAGATTTTAACCGTTGGCCCCCCAATCTTCATCTTTACCCCTTGAGATTTTATCCGTTGGCCCCCATAGTCTTCATCTTTACCCCTTTAGATTTTAACCGTTGGCCCCCCAATCTTCATCTTTACCCCTTGAGATTTTATCCATTGGCCCCCCCAGTTTTCATCTTTACCCCTTTAGGTTTTATTCATTGGCCCCCCAATCTTCATCCTTACCCTTTAAGATTTTATCAATTGGCCCTCCAGTTTTCATCCTTACCCCTTAAGATTTTATCCGTTGGCCCCCAGTCTTCATCTTTACCCCTTTAGATTTTATCAGGTGGCCTCCTAGTCTTCATTCCTACCCCTTTAGATTTTATCAGGTGGCCTCCCAGTCTTCATCCCTACCCCTTTATATTTTATCCATTGGCCTCCCAGTCTTCATCTACAGGTTTTCTTCCAGTTTTACAGCACTGTTCCCGTCTCGATGACATCTATAAAGAGAGGGACAATCTTTCCTTGAACCTGAGCCACAATATGATGGATATGGAGAGTGTGAGGGAAGACACAAGAGTTCTAGACAAGAACCTGTCATCTTTACTGGTCACGATCATCAATATATGGGAGAAAACATTGTCCAAGCTGATCCTGAACCAGACTGAAATCCTACAGAAGATAGCAACACAAGGGCAGCTCCACCAGGTGGACCTCCGACAATAGATGCTCCTCCAACAGCAGAAGAACCAGGTCAGCAGAAGATAGCAGCTCATTCCCCAGGACAGCCAGAATGGAAAGCAAGGTAGTGACTCACATCTGGCATCGTATTGGATATGTAGAGAATGATCTTTTGGAAATAAGAACAAAAGGCGGCCATTTTGAACTAACCTTATATCTATTGATGTATTTTCTGTATCTCTTGCAGACACAGTTGGCTCTTTTTGTTTGGATGGGTGGAATTTATTTGGGCTCTCATGTTACCTCCTTTCACCTCAGACCAGGAATTGGCAGGAGAGCTTACAATGGTGTCAGAAGCAGGGGTGATAAACAGCCAGGAGGAGCAGGTAGAAGGGTTTCGGCTTGTTTCAATAATGTGGATGGGAGACCATGAATGTTGCAGGTAAACCGGCTTATTGCGTGCAGTCTTGGCCTTCATCTATTTCACTTCACAGGAATATCTACAGATGGCAGTAAAGATGTCATCATGGATTGGGTTATCTGACCAAGATAAGGAAGGATGCTGTTAATGGGTGGATGGATCCCCCTATTACTCAACTCCAAAGTAAGGAACTGGTTAAACAAGGAGACCGTCCCTGTGGAAGGGATGTCAAAAGACACCTCAGGGCATGGGGTGGGAGATGCACCTTCTTCCATAAATGTTGCTTTGGTGGACCTGCACATTGAGTCTTAGGTCCATAGTGGTCAATGCCCCATTGAGTTATTTCTTTCTCAGTTTCTTGACTTTTCCTCTTTCACAGATTTTGGTTTCTCAAGCAGTCAGATAATTTAGGAAATGAGGATTACGCAGTTCCTCTCCCGGCTTCTGTGTGGAACCGTGATAAGTGTGCGAATACGATGCTGGGGAACTCCATTTTTTCTGATGACAATCTTCATGATGATTTAGAGGATCCTTCATTAGCCCTAATAGAAACTGTCCATCAACAATAAACAGCCATTTATGGTGGCACCTGCCAATACCGTACCGGCTATGGCCCAAAGTAGACATCTGACAATGAAGACCATCACTATGGCAAACTATCATTTCATTGTTGACAGACGCTGCCAAAACTGGCAATAACATCAGGCTTGTAGACTTTGTGCCAAGCTACTGAATGCATCTTTGTTGAGCTAGGCTTCGGGTTATCCAGTGGTATCCTTTTTATGACAAGTCCAACCATGTAATATGGGGCTCTCGATTAGTTCACCTCTAAAAATAAGACGATTGTAGACTAAAGCAATGGTTTACCAAACACGAATGTATATACAGTGGTAAGCAGTTACTATGATTGAAATATTCTTATTAGGGTAAATTTCGGAAAGTTGCAGAATTAAACAAACCGAATCAACAAAGGTCTTCGCTTCTCCTACATGGACAACACCAGGATACAAGCCTATCAGTGTCCACCATGTAACTGGAGATTAAGATGCAAACTTTCTTCTCTGCTCTTTTAACCCAAACCCTACTTCAAAGGTTCTGTCTCCTAGAATGTTGGCTTCTGGTAAGCAGTCTCTCATGGACTATCTGGCCATACTTACATCAGGAGTCAAGCAGCCTTCACACCTTTGCCCGGACTCCCAAAAGCTTGCCCTCTGTGTAAACTATGTAGTCCACTCTCGTTCCAGGACGGCACTACCAGGACATCCTCAAGGCCTACTTTGCAATCAGACCTCACCACCAACCAACAGGACTGTCTACCACAGGAATGAGCACATCACTTTGACCAACAACTGGTTTGTTCACTAGACAGCTAAGAAAAACTCTCCAGAGCCATTCACACCGGATGGTGAGACACTTCAGCTGCTCCTGCTTCAGCACCAGCCTACCCTGCACACCTTTCCCGCCTAAACTTCCAGCCCACAAACCACTAGTGGTCACTTTTTAGATCATATACATCTTGTAACACACAAAAGAGATGCCATTTGGCAAAGTAGTCATTCTTCTTCCCTCTCCAAGACTCTATCGCTCTCTATGGCTTCTGACCACTCATCATAGATCCCTGCCATGGCTCCCAACCTCCAGTTGACCACAACCTTAGGTCACCCCCATCTCAAGTCATATTAGTGACAAGGTCATGGCCTAATCACCTTACAAACATCCAACTCAACAAATCCACATTCTCCCAATTTGGCTCCAAGCTTCCACCTTGCATGGATCTCCTCTACTCCACCTGCAAGCACCGAGATGGAGAAAATGATGATTACCATTAGAAATCTGTATCAATCCTGTCTATGATTTTGGTAACCAAGGGTCCCACTATGACTAAGCCCGCAGAGAGCCCCGATAAGCCCGATGTTGGTTCCAGTTGCCTTTCTGATTTTGGAAAACCCAATTTCTAGAGGAGTTCATCCAACATAACCAGTAAGATATCCACCATGATATCTAGGGAGCCATTTTCTCGTTATGAGCTATACTTGTTTCACTCTTTTGGAAAATTGTTTTGACTAATTGGCCATTAGATGGAGGAGATAAGAAGATCTGACAGAAAGACTGGGCGATAAGAAGACTAATGTATGTTGTGGAGGTCAGTGGTTGAATTAGATACCTGCCAGGTGTGGGCACATCTCCGGGACGGCTGAGTGATTGTCATTAGCAGGAACACATCAATTAGCGCTTGTCAGATCAGCCGACTCGTCCCCTCTTTCATGTTTCTCTGCTTTAAGTTATTTTTAATGTCAGGACATGGCAAATGCCTTGGGATTGGTGATCGTTGGGCTTTTAATATAAATTAGCAAATTATTTCCATGTTAATAGACATCGAGCCGCCCACTCATCGAGACCCCAGGTGCTGTAATCAGAGTTAAAATGAAACGACGCCCCCGTGCAAAACAGACTCATTTGCATAATTAACGGCTGCCGGCAGCTAATGAGAGAGTGATTATTGGGAAGGAAAGATACTAGATGAGTGGCTCGTCACCGGGAGAGCTACATGACGGCTGGGATGTGCATTCGGGGGGACATCCATCCACCTGCAATTGTGCATGTCAACTCTAAAGATGGTGGGAATAGTAGCAAAGATGATGGCGTGTTTGCCGGAGCAAATAATTAGTGTCAGGTGCCTCAGCCCTTTCACTACAACTCCACTATTCAATTCTGAGGATTGCTCTCCAGAAGTCTAAGAAGCTTTCTGCACCTCCTTCAACTTATTGCTCGAAAATCCTCAATCCCAAGTGTCTCTGCCAACCTCTCAACTCAGGTCACAAAGTCTTAATCTCATGGTGTAAATCGTTCCAATACAAAGTTGCCTGTCTTCTACCATCTTAAAACTTTAGATCTTTGTTGTTCTTCTGTCTGACTCCACCATTCTTGGTCATTGTCTACGTTCTTCGATCTCCACCATCACGTGCATCCTCTTCTTTTACCACTCCTACATCTCCAACCACCAGTTCCCACATTCTTGACCCTCTACTTTACAATTTTCAACCAACAGTTCTCCTAATTGACGGCCATGCTGAACCCAATGTGCCTGCCCTTCGTCGGATCGTAGATGTTACGAGGTTTGAGACCTGGCAAGTACCAGCTTGGGAGACCGGCTGGAAATCAATAGTTCTACAATTCTTTGTCCTCTACAACTCTATTCTTGGAAGACTACTCCTAGATGAGTCTCCTACAACCCTCATTGTTTTTCCACCACCAGTTCTTTCTTCCTTACAACTTTCAACCAAGGAGTGTAGAACTCTTGATCTCCTTCTCAACTCGCAACCCTTCCTGCTAAAACTATTGATCTCAAACACCTGTTCTAGAACTCTCAACCTCCTCCTAGATCATTGTCGTGCTCAACCACCAAGTCATTTTTAATCAACACGTCAACAATTGCCTGGCTTATGATCTACTGTAGCGCTGAGCGCTGGCGTCACTGTGCTCTCCACTTTCCTCCCCGCAGGGACGCACGCTTACTCACCGCAAACGGCAGGCTCTCACCATGTGTCCCAGCGTCTCCTCGCTCCTCCACGTGTTCACTCCCTGCCTCCCCCTCCCGGGGCCTGTGCACATGGTGCAGGTCCTCCAGGAGTGTTCCTGGGGTGCATGCACATGCCACTGCCCTTTTCTTAAAGGGCTGGCGAATCACTCCCAGGAAGAGCCTCTTATCCTATCGCTGAAAGGCACTGGATACATAAGGCAGTCTCCCACTAGGGGAGGTGCCTGATCAACGTATTTAGTTAGTTAGTGGTTCTGCGCCTTAGCAAGCTAGTTGTCAGGTCTCCCTGTCTGCTGTGCTTCTTTTTCAATGTACTCTGTCCCAGCCTTGCTATACCAGAGACTGTGCCTGTCCAACCCCAGCCTCAGCTACCCCGGTAGTCCTTGCTATACCAGAGATTGTGTCTGTCCTAGTCAGCAGTGCCTCCAGCCTCAGCTACCCTGGTAGACCTTGTTATACCAGAGACTGTGCCTGTCCAACCCGGCAGTAACATCCGCCTCAGCTTGTCTACTTCTGTGCCCGCCCTTGACCTGGGGGTCAGCTGCCACAGTCACGGTCTCTGCCCTGGGAGTAGCACCTGGCGTCCGCCTCGTGGTGGGCACTTAGTCAAGCACCTCCCACTAAAGGGTAGACCCGGGGTCCTCCTTCAGATCGCTGCCTCACCATCTCCAGTGGCAAGCGTCACATCTACTATTCTTATCTCCTTGACCTTCAACTCTCCGATATGTCATCTGTCACCCTCAACTTTTTTCTACATTTCCCTCCACCACCAGATTCGAAGATCTTGACCTTCTTTAATAGAACGTTCAGATATAAAACGTTTTGGTATACAGACGAATGTCTTACGCTCTATAACTCATCTTCTAGTTCTCCCAGTCTTAGATACATCTTCTATCACCCTCACTTTCCGTCTACATCTTCTTTAACCACCACCAGTCCTGAAGTTCTTGGTCCTTCCACCTTTCTTTGTCCTCTGCTGCTCACCATGTTTGATCTCTTTAGCTCTCGTTCTCTTTTGTCCAACAATTTTACATTATTGTCCTCCTAATTTGAAGCTTTCAACCATCAGTTCTGCAATTCTTTGGCCTCTGCTATACAACTGTCATGGTCTCATCTTCTATCATCCTCAACCTACCTCAACCACCGGCTCCAAGGTTCTTCGCCTTCTTCTGTAGTTTGTAAGCCAGAAAGTCCACAACTTTCTTCTACTCCATCTCTTCACAGATCAAGGAAGCAAATATCTGCAGAAGAGAAAATATATTCTTATAGTCTACGCTCTTTACAGGCAGAATTGTCCCATCTGTCATGAAGCCAGGACCGTTAGTCATCTCTGGACTACAAGACTTGGCCAGATTCCCTATGGGAGGAATGTTGGTGGAATTCATTTGAAGGCCTTTCCCTCAAAGGATTTTAAAATTCTGAGTTTATGAATCCACTGGGGGGCGCTCCTGCTAACGACTTCATTTATAGAACTGGCTCTTCTGCCCGTCACTGCATCCACGTGTCTAAGTTATTCCGTGCCTCCAAATTAAAGGGCCGGGTCACTTCTAATATTACTTCACCTGTGAATCATTGGCTGTGCCCTACTACCTGGAAAGAAGCAAGGGAGTCACTATAGGAACGACTGTAAAAAGAGAGGATGCAAATGGAGGAAAAGGAAGAAGGTAGAAGAAAAGTAAGAAAAGATAGATTGGAAAAGAGAAAGAAGAAGGTAAGACGAAAAAAAGGATGGGGAGATAGCGCTAGAAATGGTGGGTGTACAATGATGGGGAAGGAAGGAAGAAAAGAGAAAGGAAGACATGGAAGGAATAATTACAAGGATCTGATTGGGAGAGGTAGAAAAATAAGAAAATACAAAGATAAAAGAAAGGTAAGAAAGTGAGAAAAAGAAGGATGATAATGCAAGGAAAGAAAGCAGAGGGGAGAAAAAGATGAAGAATGATGGTGTAAGGAAGAAGGGCGGTGAGGAAAGGGGAAAAGAGGTGAGAGGAAAGAGAAAAAAAGAGGTGAGAGGAAAGGGGAAAAAAGAGGTGAGAGGAAAGGGAAAAAAAGAGGTGAGAGGAAAGGGAAAAAAAGAGGTGAGAGGAAAGGGAAAAAAAGAGGTGAGAGGAAAGGGAAAAAAGAGGTGAGAGGAAAGGGAAAAAAGAGGTGAGAGGAAAGGGAAAAAAAGAGGTGAGAGGAAAGGGAAAAAAAGAGGTGAGAGGAAAGGGAAAAAAAAGAGGTGAGAGGAAAGGGAAAAAAAAGAAGTGAGAGGAAAGGGAAAAAAGAGGCGAGAGGAAAGGGAAAAACAGAGGCAAGTGGAAAGGGAAAAAGAGGTGAGAGGAAAGGGAAAAAGAGTCGAGAGGAAAGGGAAAAAGAGTCGAGAGGAAAGGGAAAAAGAGTCGAGAGGAAAGGGAAAAAGAGTCGAGAGGAAAGGGAAAAAGAGTCGAGAGGAAAGGGAAAAAAAAGAGGCGAGAGGAAAGGGAAAAAAAAGAGGCGAGAGGAAAGGGAAAGAAAAAGTGAGAGGAAAGGGAAAAAAAAGTGAGAGGAAAGGGAAAAAGAGGTGAGAGGAAAGGGAAAAAGAGGTGAGAGGAAAGGGAAAAAGAGGTGAGAGGAAAGGGAAAAAGAGGTGAGAGGAAAGGGAAAAAGAGGTGAGAGGAAAGGGAAAAAAGAGGTGAGAGGAAAAGGAAAAAGAGGTTAGAGGAAAAGGAAAAAAAGGTGAGAGGAAAAGGAAAAAGAGGTGACAGGAAAGGAAAAAAAGAGGCGAGAAGAAAGGGAAAAAAGAAGTGAGAGGAAAGGGAAAAAAGAAGTGAGAGGAAAGTGAAAAAGAGGTAAGAGGAAAGGGAAACAAGAGGTAAGAGGAAAGGGAAAAAAGAGGTAAGAGGAAAGGGAAAAAGGTGAGAGGAAAAGGAAGAAGAGGTGAGAGGAAATGGAAAAAAATGGCGAGAGGAAAGGGAAAAAAAGGGCGAGAGGAAAGGGAACAAAAAATGTGAGAGGAAAGGGAAAATGAGCGAGAGAAAAGGGAAAAAAGGGGCGAGAGGAAAGGAAAAAAGGGGCGAGAGGAAAGGGAAAAAGAGGTGAGAGGAAAGGGAAAAAGAGTCGAGAGGAAAGGGAAAAAGTCGAGAGGAAAGGGAAAAAGAGTCGAGAGGAAAGGGAAAAAGAGTCGAGAGGAAAGGGAAAAAAAAGAGTCGAGAGGAAAGGGAAAAAAAAGAGTCGAGAGGAAAGGGAAAAAAAGAGGCGAGAGGAAAGGGAAAAAAAAGAGGCGAGAGGAAAGGGAAAAAAAAAGAGGCGAGAGGAAAGGGAAAAAAAAGAGGCGAGAGGAAAGGGAAAGAAAAAGTGAGAGGAAAGGGAAAAAAAAGTGAGAGGAAAGGGAAAAAGGGGCGAGAGGAAAGGAAAAAAGAGGTGAGAGGAAAGGGAAAAAAGAGGTGAGAGGAAAGGGAAAAAAAGAGGTGAGAGGAAAGGGAAAAAGAGGTGAGAGGAAAGGGAAAAAAGAGGTGAGAGGAAAGGGAAAAAAGAGGTGAAAGGAAAGGGAAAAAAGAAATGAGAGGAAAGGGAAAAAAAGAGGTGAGAGGAAAGGGAAAAAAGAGGTGAGAGGAAAGGGAAAAAAATGAGAGGAAGGGGAAAAAGAGGTGAGAGGAAAGGAAAAAAAGAGGTGAGGAAAGGGAAAAAGAGGTGAGAGGAAAAGGGAAAAAAGAGGTGAAAAGAAAAGGAAAAAAAAAAAGAGGTGAGAGGAAAGGGAAAAAGGTGAGACGAAAGGGAAAAAAAGAGGTGAGAGGAAAGGGAAAAAAAGGGGTGAGAGGAAAGGGAAAAAGGGAAAAAAGTAAGAAAAAGAAAGATGAAAGGAAAAAAGGGATGAAAGAAAAGGGAAGTAAAGTACAAGGAGGAGGAGAAAAAGAAGAAGACGACGACAGGGAGAAGAGGATAAACAGAAAATAACAGAGGGATCAAGGAAGAAATAAAAGTAAGGCAGGGAAAGGGAGAGAAGAAAAAAGAAAGGGATGGAAAAAGAGCAAGAGGGGAAATGGAAATAGATGGAAGAAAGGAGAAAGAGAAAGATGTAATGAAGAAAGGTATGTTATTAGATGATGGCGGATCCCTGAATCTCGGCCTCTGCCATACACTGACACTTGTCCTGACATTAGGCCTGAGACGTTTCCGGAGGTTATATCTTACGTTCGGCAAATGACCAAGTTCTGGATTTGTGGAATATTCCCTGATTGTGAATATTGGGGCGATGCTCTGGGAGGGGCTGCCGATTGTCAGGGTGTTGGGGGGCTGCGCCGCCTCTTAGGTTTTATTGACTGCATCCATCATCGCAGAATGTAAATAATAAATAAAAACCCCCCATAAAATCCTTCCTCCTCCTCCTCTTCCTCCCACGCGACGAGGCTGCCAGGTCGCAATCATAACACCAGAGGAAAATCACCGGAGGAGAGGAATCAATGAAATCTATCTCCCTGTTTTGCACCTATCCTGCTGGGCCGGGGGGGGGCTTGGCATTTGAGTGGTCGCCGCCGCTCGGCCGCGCTGCCCCTCCTGCCCTTCCGTCTTGCAAAGGTTCGTAATTGCCTCTCAATTGTTCAACTCAATTAAAGCCAAATAGGCCCTGCCAGGCGGGGGACTCAGGCGGCACAAAAAGAACTCATTCCCGGGGACCATGGACCAGGGTAGGAGGGGTGCGCCGGCTGGATGGCATTTTCAATTACCAGTAAATTTAGTGCAATTTGGCCTTTTTTCTGAGGCTGCCCCATGCTGGGAATGAAATAGGAGCCTGAATCTGCAAACTTGTACCGCTGCTCCATTCAGGAGGAGCGGGCGAGGGGGAGGCAGGGGTATCACAGACCTAAATGGAGGTAACCCCTTCACTGCTGGCACCGGCGACGCTGTATCGCCTCTCCGTGTTGGTTACACAGGGATAATTGGCATCTTCTACCAGCGGAGGCGCCGCTCGTCCATGGTGGAGCGGGAATACGAGTGATAACAGGATCTGACTTATAGAATGTTTAATAAATAAATAGTAAATAAATAAATAGAATCTCAATCTCTCCTAAAATTCCGTCCCATCAGCTCTGATACACTTACATGCGAGCTGCAGTACCACTTACAGCCACTATATAGTGAGTGGCGCTGGGCTGCATCTGATCGGTGGAGTTGTGTCCCGGATTATCAAGTGTCCCAGGTTATTAGGTATCCCAGATTATCAGGAACCCCGGATTATCATATGTTCGGATTATGAGGTGCCCCAAATTATCAGGTGTCCCAAATTATCAGGTGTCCAGGATTATCAGGAACCCCAGATTATCAGGAACCCCAGATTATCAGGAACCCCAGATTATCAGGAACCCCAGATTATCAGGAACCCCAGATTATCAAGTATTCAGGATTATCAGGTATCCCAGATTATCAGGAACCCCAAATTATCATATGTCCGGACTATCAGGTGTCCCGGACTATCAGGTGTCCTGGACTATCAGGTGTCCCGGACTATCAGGTGTCCCGGATTATCAGGTGTCCCGGATTATCAGGTGTCCCGGATTATCAGGTGTCCCGGATTATCAACGTCCCGGATTATCAACTGCCCAGACTATCAACTGACCACACTATCAGATGCCCGGATTATCTACTGTTCGAATTATCAACTGTCCGTTTTATCAACTGTCCGGATTATCAACTGTCCGGATTATCAACTGTCCGGATTATCAACTGTCCGGATTATCAACTGTCCGGATTATCAGGTGTCAAGGATTATCAGGTGTCAAGGATTATCAGGTGTCAAGGATTATCAGGTGTCAAGGATTATCAGGTGTCAAGGATTATCAGGTGTCAAGGATTATCAGGTGTCAAGGATTATCAGGTGTCCCGGATTATCAGTTGTCCCGGATTATCAAGTGTTCCGGATTATCAGGTGTCCCGGATTATCAAGTGTTCCGGATTATCAGGTGTCCCGGATTATCAGGTGTCCCCGATCATCAACTGTCCGGATCATCAACTGTCCGGATCATCAACTGTCCGGATCATCAGATGTCAGAGTGAAAACCGATCACCCACTTCTCTAACAAACAGATAACGTATTTCTCCTTCAGTTTTTCCCCCTAAAATACTTACACTATGTCGCATGGGGGGCGCTGTGTTAAGTGTAGTCAGCGCTGTGTCTCCAGATGCACTGAGGGGGCCCGAGCGATAGAGACCACCATCCACCTTCCATACCTGCCGAAATGTGACGAAAACAAACTCACATAAGATTCAATGGAAGGAACTAATTAAAGAGTTAAAATAATTAGTTACTGCCAAATCTGCATTCATAATCCTGCAGGCTTCAGAGCTGAACTCTCCCACAATTCTCTACTTGTTTGGGGTTTGCAAAATTCTCTCTCTGGTAATTTGCATTCTAGGAAATACGATCAATAAACCTGAATATGCCCAGAAAACTGGAAAAAGAAACACGGGGGCTACTGGGGTGTCAGTCCAAGAGACCAGAATAGTGAGTGCAGCTCTGGAGTATAATACAGGAGGTAACTCAGGATCAGTAATGTAATGTATGTACACAGTGACTCCACCAGCAGAATATGAGTGCAGCTCTGGAGTATAATACAGGAGGTAACTCAGTAATGTAATATATGTACACAGTGACTGCACCAGCAGAATAGGGAGTGCAGCTCTGCGGTATAATACAGGAGGAAACTCAGGATCAGTAATGTAATGTATGTACACAGTGACTGCACCAGCAGAATAGTGAGTGCAGCTCTGGGGTATAATACAGGTTATAACTCAGGATCAGTATTGTATGTACACAGTGACTGCACCAGCAGAATAGTGAGTGCAGCTCTGGAGTATAATACAGGATGTAACTCAGGATCAGTAATGTATGTACACAGTGACTGTACCAGCAGAATAGTGAGTGCAGCTCTGGGGTATAATACAGGAGGTAACTCAGGATCAGTAATGTAATGTATGCACACAGTGACTGCACCAGCAGAATAGTGAGTGCAGCTCTGGAGGATAATACAGGAGGTAACTCAGGGTCAGTAATGTAATGTATGTACACAGTGACTGCACCAGCAGAATAGTGAGTGCAGCTCTGGGGTATAATACAGGTTATAACTCAGGATCAGTATTGTATGTACACAGTGACTGCACCAGCAGAATAGTGAGTGCAGCTCTGGAGTATAATACAGGATGTAACTCAGGATCAGTAATGTATGTACACAGTGACTGCACCAGCAGAATAGTGAGTGCAGCTCTGGAGTATAATACAGGAGGTAACTCAGGATCAGTAATGTAATGTATGTACACAGTGACTGTACCAGCAGAATAGTGAGTGCAGCTCTGGGGTATAATACAGGAGGTAACTCAGGATCAGTAATGTATGTACACAGTGACTGCACCAGCAGAATAGTGAGTGCAGCTCTGGGGTATAATACAGGTTATAACTCAGGATCAGTAATGTATGTACACAGGGACTGCACCAGCAGAATAGTGAGTGCAGCTCTGGGGTATAATACAGGTTATAACTCAGGATCAGTAATGTATGTACACAGGGACTGCACCAGCAGAATAGTGAGTGCAGCTCTGGAGTATAATACAGGAGCAGTAATGTATGTACACAGTTACAAAGCAATAAACGTAAGCAGATGGGACGGAATAGGAGTGAGGTATATTAGAAGTTGCACAACATTTGCTCTCCATCAGTGGATGGCGGCGCTGGCCCTTTAAGAGCGCCCATTTAGCAGGAATTCAGGAGCGACACTGGGGGCAGAATTCAGAGAATTGCATTATAACTGGAAACGTATGGAAGAAACTTCCCTGAAGCTGCCGGTGACCAGTGCGCGGTGCCGGGGCTGCTCCCGGGCCTGCGGACAGCTGCGGCCGCCGGTGACCAGTGCGCGGTGTTGGGGCTGCTCCCGGGCCTGCGGACAGCTGCGGCCGCCGGTGACCAGTGCGCGGTGTGGGCGCTGCTCCCGGGCCTGCGGACAGCTGCGGCCGCCGGTGACCAGTTCACGGTGCCGGGGCTGCTCCCGGGCCTGCGGACAGCTGCGGCCGCTCAGGGAGGACAGGGGTTAATCCGGGAGACACTGCGCCCTTTATACCTTCACATGTTTCATCCGCGCTGTATATAAACAGTGTTATGTCAGGGCGGCTCTGACTCAGGGAAACCAGCGCCTAATTGGATTCAGGGGGACTTAATTAGGAATTAAAGGCAGCAGAATGTAAATGGCTCCATTGATGCCGCGGCCTCCGGTAAGCGCGGTGGAAGCGGACGCGTTTCATGGTGGGCCGGCCGGGGACACATTGCTGGACTTGTGCGTCATCTAGTGGCCATAATTAGGAATTACACGCTGCTGTTCGCTGCTGATCTCTGCTTGCTGTCAGTGAATGGGAACGCCCCGCCTGCCCTTTACAGGTTCTTTTTCCAGACATAATCACTATCTGCTTGCTGTTAGTGAATGGGACGCCCGCCTGCCCTTTATATATTCTTTTTCTAGACATGATCACCATCTCTGCTTGCTGGTAGTGAATAAGAACATTCTTATTGGGATCCATAACAGAAATCTGTTACAGGTCACCTGCAGGTCTCTTACATAGGGGACACTTAAGGCCCTGTCACACACAGAGATACATTTTTGGCAGATCTGTGGTTGCAGTGAAATCATGGACATATTGTTCCATTTGTACAGAGCCATAAACCTGCCACTGATTGTCCACAATTTCACTGCAACCACAGATCTGCCGCAGATTTATCTCTGTGTGTGTGACAAGGCCTTTAGGCTCCAGGGTTTGGGTACAAACTCTACCCTTACCCCTCTATAAGTACACCCCTGATGACAATAAAATCCTTATAGAGTTAATATCTGGCCCACCTCACAAGTGTGACATATCAAGATGCTGATTAGATGGCAGGATTGCACAGGTGCGAGCTAGGCTGCTCAGCATGATTATTGCACAGGTGCACCTTAGGCTAGCCAGCATGATTATTGCACAGGTGCACCTTAGGATAGCCAGCATGATTATTGCACAGGTGCACCTTAGGCTGGCCAGCATAATTATTGCACAGGTGCACTTTAGGCTGGCCAGCATGATTATTGCACAGGTGTGCGTTAGGCTGGCCAGCATGATTATAGGACAGGTGTGCCTTAGACTGGCCAGCATGATTACTGCACAGGTACATCTTAGCCTGGCCAGCATGATTACTGCACAGGTGCGCCTTAGGCTGGCCAGTATGATTATTGCACAGGTACACCTTAGGCTGGCCAGCATGATTATTGCACAGGTGCACCTTAGGCTGGCCAGCATGATTATTGCACAGGTGTGCCTTAGCCTGGTCAGCATGATTATTGTACAGGTGTGCCTTAGGTTGGCCAGCATGATTATTTCACAGGTACACCTTAGGCTGGCCAGCATGATTTTTTTTACAGGTGCACCTTAGGCTGGCCAGCATGATTATTGTACAGATGCGCCTTAGGCTGGACAGCATGATTACTGCACAGGTGCATCTTAGCCTGGTCAGCATGATTATTGCACAGGTGTTCCTTAGCCTGGTCAGCATGATTATTGCACAGGTGTTCCTTAGCCTGGTCAGCATGATTATTGTACAGGTGTTCCTTAGGCTGGCCACAATAAAAGGCCACTCTAAAATGTGCAGTTTTGTATTATCGCATCAAACAGAAGTGCTCACTAACAGATTTAGACAAATTTATGAACAATATTTGAGATAAAAAGGCTTTTTGTGTATAAAAACAAAAGCGTTGCATATAGAAAACTTCTATTCACTGACAGCAATCAGAGGTCCGCAAAATGCGGAGAAATTGATCCACAAAAGGCCTGTTTTATTACACCAGGATATGTACATTCCTTTCCTATTGGAAAAAGCTCAGTTTATCCATAGATATGTCTCCGCTGATCTCTGTGATCTGATTGGCGGCTGCAGCGTGACCTTTGCGCTGATTTGCGCTGTATTCGCCGGTCCGTGTGGTCTCCGGGGCGTGAGATATGCCAGCCCCATCCTGGAGCGCGGCCAGTGACAAATCCCTGCAAGATCTGCACAGATCGGGTCACATTCCTATTGACACTTAATTCACTATAAAATAAACTCTCAGTAATTCTGTTTACACTGCGGGATAAACACTCCGGGTAATGCAACGCAAAGCCGGGATTGCACAGAATCAAAGAAGACTCTGCTGATGCCAGCTGCGGTGTCAGGAGCTGGACTGAGCTGCACAGGGAACAGAGGGGGAAAGAGGGGGACAGAGAGAAAGAAAGAGGGAAAGAAAGAAGGAAAGAAAGAGGGAAAGAGAAAGAAAGAGGGAAAGAAAGAAGGAAAGAAAGAGGGAAAGCGGGGGATTGCACAGAATCAAAGAAGACACCTCTGCCTGGTGCCAGCTGGGGTGTCAGGAGCTGGACTGAGCTGCACAGAGAACAGAGGGGGAAAGAGAGAAAGAAAGAGGGAAAGAAAGAGGGAAAGAGAAAGAAAGAGGGAAAGAAAGAGGGAAAGCGGGGGATTGCACAGAATCAAAGAAGACTCCTCTGCCTGGTGCCAGCTGGGGTGTCAGGAGCTGGACTGAGCTGCACAGGGAACAGAGGGGGAAAGAGGGGGACAGAGAGAAAGAAAGAGGGAAAGAAAGAAGGAAAGAAAGAGGGAAAGAAAGAGGGAAAGAGGGAGAAAGAAAGAGGGAAAGAGAAAGAAAGAGGGAAAGAAAGAAGGAAAGAAAGAGGGAAAGAGAAAGAAAGAGGGAAAGAAAGAGGGAAAGAGAAAGAAAGAGGGAAAGAAAGAGGGAAAGCGGGGGATTGCACAGAATCAAAGAAGACACCTCTGCCTGGTGCCAGCTGCGGTGTCAGGAGCTGGACTGAGCTGCACAGGGAACAGAGGGGGAAAGAGGGGGACAGAGAGAAAGGAAGAGGGAAAGAAAGAAGGAAAGAAAGAGGGAAAGAGAAAGAAAGAGGGAAAGAAAGAAGGAAAGAAAGAGGGAAAGAAAGAGGGAAAGCGGGGGATTGCACAGAATCAAAGAAGACACCTCTGCCTGGTGCCAGCTGCGGTGTCAGGAGCTGGACTGAGCTGCACAGGGAACAGAGGGGGAAAGAGGGGGACAGAGAGAAAGAAAGAGGGAAAGAAAGAAGGAAAGAAAGAGGGAAAGAGAAAGAAAGAGGGAAAGAAAGAAGGAAAGAAAGAGGGAAAGAAAGAGGGAAAGCGGGGGATTGCACAGAATCAAAGAAGACACCTCTGCCTGGTGCCAGCTGCGGTGTCAGGAGCTGGACTGAGCTGCACAGGGAACAGAGGGGGAAAGGGGGGGACAGAGAGAAAGAAAGAAGGAAAGAAAGAGGGAAAGGGAAAGAGAAAGAAAGAGGGAAAGAAAGAAGGAAAGAAAGAGGGAAAGAAAGAGGGAAAGCGGGGGATTGCACAGAGTCAAAGAAGACACCTCTGCCTGGTGCCAGCTGGGATGTCAGGAGCTGGACTGAGCTGCACAGAGAACAGAGGGGGAAAGAGAGAAAGAAAGAGGGAAAGAGAAAGAAAGAGGGAAAGAGGGAAAGAAAGAAGGAAAGAAAGGGGGAAAGAGAAAGAAAGAGGGAAAAAAAGAGGGAAAGCGGGGGATTGCACAGAATCAAAGAAGACTCCTCTGCCTGGTGCCAGCTGGGGTGTCAGGAGCTGGACTGAGCTGCACAGAGAACAGAGGGAGAAAGAGGGAAAGAAAGAGGGAAAGAGAAAGAAAGAGGGAAAGAAAGAGGGAAAGTGGGGGATTGCACAGAATCAAAGAAGACTCCTCTGCTGATGCCAGCTGCGGTGTCAGGAGCTGGATTGAGCTGCACAGGGAACAGAAGGGGAAAGAGGGGGACAGTGAGAGAGAAAGAAAGAGGGGGAAAGAGAAAGAAAGAGAGGGAAAGAGAAAGAAAGAGGGAAAGAAAGAAGGAAAGAAAGAGGTAAAGCGGGGGATTGCACAGAATCAAAGAAGACTCCTCTGCCTGATGCCAGCTGCGGTGTCAGGAGCTGGACTGAGCTGCACAGGGAACAGAGGGGGAAAGAGGGGGACAGAGAGAAAGAAAGAGGGAAAGAGAAAGAAAGAGGGAAAGAAAGAAGGAAAGAAAGAAGGAAAGAAAGAGGGAAAGCGGGGGATTGCACAGAATCAAAGAAGACTCCTCTGCCTGATGCAAGCTGCGGTGTCAGGAGCTGGACTGAGCTGCACAGGGAACAGAGGGGGAAAGAGGGGGACAGATAGAAAGAAAGAGGGAAAGAAAGAAGGAAAGAAAGAGGGAAAGAAAGAAGGAAAGAAAGAAGGAAAGAAAGAGGGAAAGAAAGAGGGAAAGCGGGGGATTGCACAGAATCAAAGAAGACTCCTTTGCCTGGTGCCAGCTGGGGTGTCAGGAGCTGGACTGAGCTGCACAGAGAACAGAGGGGGAAAGAGAGAAAGAAAGAGGGAAAGAAAGAAGGAAAGAAAGGGGGAAAGAGAAAGAAAGAGGGAAAGAAAGAGGGAAAGCGGGGGATTGCACAGAATCAAAGAAGACTCCTCTGCCTGGTGCCAGCTGCGGTGTCAGGAGCTGGACTGAGCTGCACAGGGAACAGAGGGGGAAAGAGGGGGACAGAGAGAAAGAGAAAGGGAAAGAGGGGGAAAGAGAAAGAAAGAGGGGGAAAGAGAAAGAAAGAGAGGGAAAGAGAAAGGAAGAGGGAAAGAAAGAAAGAAGGAAAGAAAGAGGGAAAGCGGGGGATTGCACAGAATCAAAGAAGACTCCTCTGCCTGATGTCAGCTGGGGTGTCAGGAGTTGGACAGAGCTGCACAGGGAACAGAGGGGGAAAGAGGGGGACAGAGAGAAAGAAAGAGGGAAAGAGAAAGAAAGAGGGAAAGAAAGGGGGAAAGAAAGAAGGAAAGAAAGGGGGAAAGAGAAAGAAAGAGGGAAAGAAAGAGGGAAAGTGGGGGATTGCACAGAATCAAAGAAGACTCCTCTGCCTGATGCCAGCTGGGGTGTCAGGAGCTTACTGAGCTGCACTGGGAACAGAGGGGGAAAGAGGGGGACAGAGAGAAAGAAAGAGGGAAAGAAAGAAGGAAAGAAAGGGGGAAAGAGAAAGAAAGAGGGAAAAAAAGAGGGAAAGAAAGAAGGAAAGAAAGGGGGGAAGAAAGAGGGAAAGCGAGGGATTGCACAGAATCAAAGAAGACTCCTCTGCCTGATGCCAGCTGGGGTGTCAGGAGCTGAACTGAGCTGCACAGGGAACAGAGGGGGAAAGAGGGGGACAGAGAGAAAGAAAGAGGGAAAGCAAGGGGGAAAGAGAAAGAAAGAGGGAAAGAAAGAAGGAAAGAAAGGGGGAAAGAAAGAGGGAAAGCGGGGGATTGCACAGAATCAAAGAAGACTCCTCTGCCTGATGCCAGCTGGGGTGTCAGAAGCTTACTGAGCTGCACACAGAACAGAGGGGGAAAGAGAGAAAGAAAGAGGGAAAGCGGGGGAAAGAAAGAGGGAAAGAAAGAGGGGGAAAGAAAGGGGGAAAGAGAGAAAGAAAGAGGGGGAAAGAAAGAAAGAGGGGGAAAGAAAGAAAGAGGGGGAAAGAAAGAGGGAAAGCGGGGGAAAGAAAGAAAGAGGGGGAAAGAAAGAGGGGGAAAGAAAAAAAAAGGGGAAAGAAAGAGGGAAAGCGGGGGAAAGAAAGAAAGAGGGGGAAAGAGAGAAAGAAAGAGGGGGAAAGAAAGAAAGAAAGAAAGAGGGAAAGAAAGAAAGAAAGAGGGAAAGAACGAGGGAAAGAAAGAGGGGGAAAGAAAGGGGGAAAGAAAGAGGGGGAAAGAAAGAGGGAAAGAGGGGGAAAGAAAGGGGGAAAGAAAGAGGGAAAGAAAGAGGGGGGGAAGAAAGAGGGGGAAAGAAAGAAAGAGGGGGAAGAAAGAAAGAGGGCGAAAGAAAGAAAGAGGGGGAAAGAAAGAAAGAAAGAAAGAAAGAAAGAGGGGAAAAGAAAGAGGGAAATCGGCGGAAAGAAAGAAGGGGAAAGAAAGAAAGAGGGAAAAAAAGAGGGGGAAAGAAAGAGGGAGAAAGAGGGGGAAAGAGAGAAAGAAAGAGGGGGAAAGAAAGAGGGAAAGCGGGGGAAAGAAAGACGGAAAGAAAGAGGGGGGAAAGAAAGAAAGAAAGAGGGGGAAAGAAAGAAAGAGGGGGAAAGAGAGAAAGAAAGAAAGAAAGAAAGAGGGGGAAAGAAAGAGGGAAAGCAGGGGAAAGAAAGAGGGAAAGAAAGAGGGGGAAAGAAAGAGGGGGAAAGAGGGGGAAAGAAGGAGGGGAAAGAAAGAAAGAAAGGGAGAAAGAAAAAGAAAGGGATTAAGAAAGAAAGAAAGGGGGGAAGGGAGAAAGAGGGTAAGAAAGAAAGAGGGAGAAAGAAAGGAAGAAAGAAAGAGGGGGAAAGAAAGCAAGAAAGGGAGAAAGAAAGAAAAAGGAAGGGAGAAAGAAAGAAAGAAAAAGAAAGGGAGAAAGAAAGAAAGAAAGAAAGAAAGAAAGAAAAAGAAAGGGAGAAAGAAAGAAAGGGGGAAAGGAAGAAAGAAAGAGGGTAAGAAAGAAAGAGGGAGAAAGAAAGAAAGAGGGGGAAAGAAAGAAAAAAAGAGGGGAAAAGAGAAAGAAAGGGAGAAAGAAAAAAAAAGAAAGGGAGAAAGAAAGAGAAAGAAAGAAAGGGGGAAAGGGAGAAAGAAAGAGGGTAAGAAAGAAAGAGGGAGAAAGAAAGAAAGAGGGGGAAAGAAAGAATGGGGAAAGAAAGAAAGAATGGGAGAAAGAAAAAGAAAGTAAGAAAGAAAGAAAAAAAGAGGGAAAGGGAGAAAGAAAGAGGGTAAGAAAGAAAAAGGGAGAAAGAAAGAGGGGGAAAGAAAGAAAGAGAGTAAGAAAGAAAGAAGGTAAGAGGGGGAAAGAAAGAAAGAGAGTAAGAAAGAAAGAAGGTAAGAGGGGGAAAGAAAGAAGGAAAGAAAGAAAGGGAAGGAAAGAAAAAGATAGAAAGAAAGAGGGAAATGGAGACGGAAAGAGAAAGGGGGTAAGAAAGAGAAAGGGGCAAAGAAAGAAAGGGAGAAAGAGAGGAAGAAAGAAAGAGAGAGAGAAAGCAGGAAAGAAAGAAAGAGCGAAAAAGGAAGAAAGCAAGATAGAGAAAGGGGGAAGGAAAGAAAGAGAGCAAGAAAAAGAAAGGGGGAAACCAAGAAAGAGAGCGAGAAAAAGAAAGTGGAGGTGACAAGAAAGAGAGCGAGAAAGAGAAAGGGGGAAAGAAAGAAACAGCGAGAAAGAGAAAGGGGAAAAGAAAGAAAGCGAGAAAATGAAGGGGGAAAGCAAGCAAGAGCGTAAGAAAGAGGGAAAGAAAGAGAAAGGGGAAAAAGCAAGAAAAAAAAGGGAGAATGCAAGAAAGAGAGTGAGAAAGAGAAAGGGGAAGGAAAGAAAGAAACAGTGAGAAAGAGAAAGGGAAAAGCAAGAAAGAGAGCAAGAAAGAGAAAGAGGGAAAGAAAGAAAGCGAGAAAAAAAGGGGGAAGGAAAGAGAGCGAGAAAAAGGGAAAGAAAGAGAAAGGTGGGAAGAAAGTGAGAAAGAAAAAGAAAAGAAAGAAAGCGAAAAAGAGTAAGGGGGAAGAAAGAGAGTGAGAAAGAAAAACGTGAGAAAGAAAAAAGGGGGAAAGAAAGAGAAAGGGGGAAAGAAAGAAGGAGAGCGACAAAGAAAGGTGGAAAGAAAGAGTGAGAGAGAAAGGGGGAAAGAAAGCGAGAAAGAGAAAGGGGGAAAGAAAGAAAGAGAAAGAAAGAGAAAGGGGGAAGAAAGAGAGCAAGAAAGAAAGATAGAGGAAATAGGGAGGGAGAATGAGAGGAAGGAACAAAGAGAGAAAAAAAAAGATAAGTAAAAAGAGAATGGGAGAAAGAAAGAGGGAAAGAGATAGAAAGAAAGGGAGAAAGAGAAAGGGGAACGATAAAGAGAATAGTAGAAAGATAGAAAGGGGGAAAATGGGTAGAGAAAGAAAGAGAAAGAAATGGAAAGAGAAAGAAGAAAATAAATGGATAGAGAGAAAGAAAAAAGGAAGAAAGACAGAAAGAAAAGAAAGAATGGAAGAGAGAAACAGAAAATGGGGAAAGAGAGAGAGGGAGAAAAAAAAAGTGAGAAATAAAGGGAGGGAATGTGAGAGGAAGAGAGGAAGGAAGGAAGAAAAGGAAAAAGAAAGAAAGAACAGGAAAAAGGGACAATGAAAGAAAGAGGGAAAGAGAAAATTAAAGAAAAAAAAGCAAGAAAATATAAAAAAAGTGTCTATTCTGAATGTATACCATTACTCTATGAGGGCGACTACTTTTCATTTTTGTCTCTTTCCCCCTTTCTTTCTCCTTCCTTCCTTCCTTCCTTCCTCAATTATTTGATTAATAAACCATTGTCAGCATCATTTGGCCACCAGGGCGGCGCTGTTTTGTAGTTCCGTTTTTCTCTCTCAGCCAAATGGCTTCAAATCTAGTTGCATTTCTTATTTAGCTGATGAACTACAACTCCCATCACCTCCCGCTCGTCAGCAGCCGGGCTCCCACCTGTGTGTAAGTTTGTATTAGGGGGATTACGATACATAGGGGGCTGTTTACTATGAATGTAGAACAGGGCAAAGATCAAATCCATCGCAGCAGCTGCGGAGTGAGGGGATTCATTGATGTGTCACTTGGAAATAACAGCCCCTAGATGTTGGGTGTGGTGATACAAATGCCCTAAACCTGAGCTGTGCCCCCTGCACTGAGGAATCTGCAGGGTCAGGGGACAAAGATGACAAGAGTCCAAATAACAAAATGAAAAATGACCCCCCCCCCCTCCTGTCCTGGAGAAAGAGTCCAGGACCATCTGCACTGGCCCATAGTTCATGCAAACGAGCGCTATCAACGATCTATATCATCAATAGGCAAATGTTATGGGTAATTTATCTAAATAGTGTGTTGGAAAGTTGATTCAATTTGTTTCTAGTATGTGAACGTCTCCGCTACACTGTTCTGGAGTGGAAGAGTTCCCGCTACCTTGTCCATGCATCGGAGAGTCCCATCTACAATGTCCCGGAGGAGTAGAGTCACTGATACAATGTCCTGGAAAAGGAGAGTCACTGATACAATATCCAGGAGTAGGTGAGTAACTGATACAATGTCCTGGAGTAGGTGAGTAACTGATACAATGTCCTGGAGTAGGTGAGTCACTGATACAATGTCCTGGAGTAGGTGAGTAACTGATACAATGTGCTGGAAGAGGAGAGTCACTGATTCAATGTCCTGGGAGTAGGAGAGTCACTGATACAATGTCCTGGAGTAGGTGAGTAACAGATACAATGTCCTGGAGTAGGAGAGTCACTGATACAATGTCCTGGAAAAGGAGAGTCACTGATACAATGTCCTGGAGTAGGTGAGTCACTGATACAATGTCCTGGAGTAGGTGAGTAACAGATACAATGTCCTGGAGTAGGAGAGTCACTGATACAATGTCCTGGAAAAGGAGAGTCACTGATACAATGTCCTGGAGTAGGTGAGTCACTGATACAATGTCCTGGAGTAGGTGAGTAACAGATACAATGTCCTGGAGTAGGAGAGTCACTGATACAATGTCCTGGAAGAGGAGAGTCACTGACACAATGTCCTGGAAGAGGAGATTCACTGATACAATGTCCTGGAAGAGGAGAGTCACTGATACAATATCCAGGAGTAGGTAAGTAACAGATACAATGTCCTGCAGTAGGAGAGTCACTGATACAATGTCCTGGAAAAGGAGAGTCACTGATACAATGTCCTGGAGTAGGTGAGTAACTGATACAATGTCCTGGAGTAGGTGAGTCACTGATACAATGTCCTGGAGTAGGAGAGTCACTGATACAATGTCCTGGAAGAGGAGAGTCACTGATACAATATCCAGGAGTAGGTGAGTAACAGATACAATGTCCTGGAGTAGGAGAGTCACTGATACAATGTCCTGGAAAAGGAGAGTCACTGATACAATGTCCTGGAGTAGGTGAGTCACTGATACAATGTCCTGGAGTAGGTGAGTAACAGATACAATGTCCTGGAGTAGGAGAGTCACTGATACAATGTCCTGGAAGAGGAGAGTCACTGACACAATGTCCTGGAAGAGGAGATTCACTGATACAATGTCCTGGAAGAGGAGAATCACTGATACAATATCCAGGAGTAGGTAAGTAACAGATACAATGTCCTGCAGTAGGAGAGTCACTGATACAATGTCCTGGAAAAGGAGAGTCACTGATACAATGTCCTGGAGTAGGTGAGTAACTGATACAATGTCCTGGAGTAGGTGAGTCACTGATACAATGTCCTGGAGTAGGAGAGTCACTGATACAATGTCCTGGAAGAGGAGAGTCACTGATACAATATCCAGGAGTAGGTGAGTAACAGATACAATGTCCTGGAGTAGGAGAGTCACTGATACAGTGTCCTGGAAAAGGAGAGTCACTGATACAATGTCCTGGAGTAGGTGAGTCACTGATACAATGTCCTGGAGTAGGTGAGTAACAGATACAATGTCCTGGAGTAGGAGAGTCACTGATACAATGTCCTGGAAGAGGAGAGTCACTGACACAATGTCCTGGAAGAGGAGATTCACTGATACAATGTCCTGGAAGAGGAGAGTCACTGATACAATATCCAGGAGTAGGTGAGTAACAGATACAATGTCCTGGAAAAGGAGAGTCACTGATACAATGTCCTGGAGTAGGTGAGTCACTGATACAATGTCCTGGAGTAGGTGAGTAACAGATACAATGTCCTGGAGTAGGAGAGTCACTGATACAATGTCCTGGAAGAGGAGAGTCACTGACACAATGTCCTGGAAGAGGAGATTCACTGATACAATGTCCTGGAAGAGGAGAGTCACTGATACAATATCCAGGAGTAGGTAAGTAACAGATACAATGTCCTGCAGTAGGAGAGTCACTGATACAATGTCCTGGAAAAGGAGAGTCACTGATACAATGTCCTGGAGTAGGTGAGTAACTGATACAATGTCCTGGAGTAGGTGAGTCACTGATACAATGTCCTGGAGTAGGAGAGTCACTGATACAATGTCCTGGAAGAGGAGAGTCACTGATACAATATCCAGGAGTAGGTGAGTAACAGATACAATGTCCTGGAGTAGGAGAGTCACTGATACAGTGTCCTGGAAAAGGAGAGTCACTGATACAATGTCCTGGAGTAGGTGAGTCACTGATACAATGTCCTGGAGTAGGTGAGTAACAGATACAATGTCCTGGAGTAGGAGAGTCACTGATACAATGTCCTGGAAGAGGAGAGTCACTGACACAATGTCCTGGAAGAGGAGATTCACTGATACAATGTCCTGGAAGAGGAGAGTCACTGATACAATATCCAGGAGTAGGTGAGTAACAGATACAATGTCCTGGAGTAGGAGAGTCACTGATACAATGTCCTGGAAAAGGAGAGTCACTGATACAATGTCCTGGAGTAGGTGAGTCACTGATACAATGTCCTGGAGTAGGTGAGTCACTGATACAATGTCCTGGAGTAGGTGAGTCACTGATACAATGTCCTGGAGTAGGTGAGTAACTGATACAATGTCCTGGAAGAGGAGAGTCACTGATACAATGTCTTGGGAGTAGGAGAGTCACTGATACAATGTCCTGGGAGTAGGAGAGTCACTGATACAATGTCCTGGGAGTAAGAGAGTCACTGATACAATGTCCTGGAGTAGGTGAGTCACTGATACAATGTCCTGGAGTAGGTGAGTAACTGATACAATGTCCTGGAAGAGGAGAGTCACTGATACAATGTCCTGGAGTAGGTGAGTCACTGATACAATGTCCTGGAGTAGGTGAGTAACTGATACAATGTCCTGGAAGAGGAGAGTCACTGATTCAATGTCCTGGGAGTAGGAGAGTCACTGATACAATGTCCTGGGAGTAGGAGAGTCACTGATACAATGTCCTGGGAGTAGGAGAGTCACTGATACAATGTCCTGGGAGAAGGTGAGTCACTGATACAATGTCCTGGAGGAGGAGAGTCACTGATACAATATACTGGAGAAGGAGAGTCACTGATACAATGTCCTGGAGTAGGTGAATCACTGATACAATGTCCAGGAGTAGGTGAGTAACTGAAACAATGTCCTGGAAGAGTAGAGTTACTGATACAATGTCCTGGAAGAGGAGAGTCACTGATTCAATGTCCTGGGAGTAGGAGAGTCACTGATACAATGTCCTGGGAGTAGGAGAGTCACTGATACAATGTCCTGGGAGTAGGAGAGTCACTGATACAATGTCCTGGAGGAGGAGAGTCACTGATTCAATGTCCTGGGAGTAGGAGAGTCACTGATTCAATGTCCTGGGAGTAGGAGAGTCACTGATACAATGTCCTGGGAGAAGGTGAGTCACTGATACAATGACCTGGAGGAGGAGAGTCACTGATACAATGTCCTGGAGTAGGTGAGTAACTGAAACAATGTCCTGGAAGAGTAGAGTTACTGATACAATGTCCTGGAAGAGGAGAGTCACTGATTCAATGTCCTGGGAGTAGGAGAGTCACTGATACAATGTCCTGGGAGTAGGAGAGTCACTGATACAATGTCCTGGGAGTAGGAGAGTCACTGATACAATGTCCTGGAGTAGGTGAGTCACTGATACAATGTCCTGGAGTAGGTGAGTAACTGATACAATGTCCTGGAAGAGGAGAGTCACTGATACAATGTCCTGGAGTAGGTGAGTAACAGATACAATGTCCTGGAGTAAGAGAGTCACTGATACAATGTCCTGGGAGTAGGAGAGTCACTGATACAATGTCCTGGGAGTAGGAGAGTCACTGATACAATGTCCTGGGAGTAGGAGAGTCACTGATACAATGTCCTGGAGGAGGAGAGTCACTGATTCAATGTCCTGGGAGTAGGAGAGTCACTGATACAATGTCCTAGGAGAAGGTGAGTCACTGATACAATGTCCTGGAGGAGGAGAGTCACTGATACAATATACTGGAGAAGGAGAGTCACTGATACAATGTCCTGGAGTAGGTGAATCACTGATACAATGTCCAGGAGTAGGTGAGTAACTGAAACAATGTCCTGGAAGAGTAGAGTTACTGATACAATGTCCTGGAAGAGGAGAGTCACTGATTCAATGTCCTGGGAGTAGGAGAGTCACTGATACAATGTCCTGGGAGTAGGAGAGTCACTGATACAATGTCCTTGAGTAGTAGAGTCACCGATGCAATGTCTTGGAGTAGGAGAGTCACTGATACAATGTCCTGGAGGAGGAGAGTCACTGATACAACAATGTCCATGAGTAGGTGAGTCCCTGATATAATTTCCTGAAGTAGGTGAGTCACTGATACAATGTCCTTGAGGAGGAGAGTCACTGACACAATGTTCTGGAGTAGGAAAGTCACTGATACAATGTCCAGGAGGAGGAAAGTCACTGATACAATGTCCTGGAGTAGGAAAGTCACTGGTACAATGTCCTGGAGTAGGAGAGTTACTGTTACACAGTCTTGGAGGAGGAGAGTCACTGATAAATGTACTGGAGTAGGTGAGTCACTGATAGAATGTCCTGGAAGAGTAGAGTTACTGATACAATGTCCTGGAGTAGGTGAGTAACAGATACAATGTCCTGGAGTAAGAGAGTCACTGATACAATGTCCTGGGAGTAGGAGAGTCACTGATACAATGTCCTGGGAGTAGGAGAGTCACTGATACAATGTCCTGGGAGTAGGAGAGTCACTGATACAATGTCCTGGAGGAGGAGAGTCACTGATTCAATGTCCTGGGAGTAGGAGAGTCACTGATACAATGTCCTAGGAGAAGGTGAGTCACTGATACAATGTCCTGGAGGAGGAGAGTCACTGATACAATATACTGGAGAAGGAGAGTCACTGATACAATGTCCTGGAGTAGGTGAATCACTGATACAATGTCCAGGAGTAGGTGAGTAACTGAAACAATGTCCTGGAAGAGTAGAGTTACTGATACAATGTCCTGGAAGAGGAGAGTCACTGATTCAATGTCCTGGGAGTAGGAGAGTCACTGATACAATGTCCTGGGAGTAGGAGAGTCACTGATACAATGTCCTTGAGTAGTAGAGTCACCGATGCAATGTCTTGGAGTAGGAGAGTCACTGATACAATGTCCTGGAGGAGGAGAGTCACTGATACAACAATGTCCATGAGTAGGTGAGTCCCTGATATAATTTCCTGAAGTAGGTGAGTCACTGATACAATGTCCTTGAGGAGGAGAGTCACTGACACAATGTTCTGGAGTAGGAAAGTCACTGATACAATGTCCAGGAGGAGGAAAGTCACTGATACAATGTCCTGGAGTAGGAAAGTCACTGGTACAATGTCCTGGAGTAGGAGAGTTACTGTTACACAGTCTTGGAGGAGGAGAGTCACTGATAAATGTACTGGAGTAGGTGAGTCACTGATAGAATGTCCTGGAAGAGTAGAGTTACTGATACAATGTCCTGGAAGAGAAGAGTCACTGATTCAATGTCCTGGGAGTAGGAGAGTCACTGATACAATGTCCTGGAAGAGGAGAGTCACTGATACAATATCCAGGAGTAGGTGAGTAACTGATACAATGTCCTGGAGTAGGAGAGTCACTGATACAATGTCCTGGAAAAGGAGAGTCACTGATACAATGTCCTGGAGTAGGTGAGTAACTGATACAATGTCCTGGAGTAGGTGAGTAACTGATACAATGTCCTGGAGTAGGTGAGTAACTGATAGAATGTCCTGGAATAGGAGAGTCACTGATACAATGTCCTGGAGTAGGAGAGTCACTGATACAATGTCCTGGGAGTAGGAGAGTCACTGATACAATGTCCTTGAGTAGTAGAGTCACCAATGCAATGTCTTGGAGTAGGAGAGTCACTGATACAATGTCCTGGAGGAGGAGAGTCACTGATACAACAATGTCCATGAGTAGGTGAGTCCCTGATATAATTTCCTGAAGTAGGTGAGTCACTGATACAATGTCCTTGAGGAGGAGAGTCACTGACACAATGTTCTGGAGTAGGAAAGTCACTGATACAATGTCCAGGAGGAGGAAAGTCACTGATACAATGTCCTGGAGTAGGAAAGTCACTGGTACAATGTCCTGGAGTAGGAGAGTTACTGTTACACAGTCTTGGAGGAGGAGAGTCACTGATAAATGTACTGGAGTAGGTGAGTCACTGATAGAATGTCCTGGAAGAGTAGAGTTACTGATACAATGTCCTGGAGTAGGTGAGTAACAGATACAATGTCCTGGAGTAAGAGAGTCACTGATACAATGTCCTGGGAGTAGGAGAGTCACTGATACAATGTCCTGGGAGTAGGAGAGTCACTGATACAATGTCCTGGGAGTAGGAGAGTCACTGATACAATGTCCTGGAGGAGGAGAGTCACTGATTCAATGTCCTGGGAGTAGGAGAGTCACTGATACAATGTCCTAGGAGAAGGTGAGTCACTGATACAATGTCCTGGAGGAGGAGAGTCACTGATACAATATACTGGAGAAGGAGAGTCACTGATACAATGTCCTGGAGTAGGTGAATCACTGATACAATGTCCAGGAGTAGGTGAGTAACTGAAACAATGTCCTGGAAGAGTAGAGTTACTGATACAATGTCCTGGAAGAGGAGAGTCACTGATTCAATGTCCTGGGAGTAGGAGAGTCACTGATACAATGTCCTGGGAGTAGGAGAGTCACTGATACAATGTCCTTGAGTAGTAGAGTCACCGATGCAATGTCTTGGAGTAGGAGAGTCACTGATACAATGTCCTGGAGGAGGAGAGTCACTGATACAACAATGTCCATGAGTAGGTGAGTCCCTGATATAATTTCCTGAAGTAGGTGAGTCACTGATACAATGTCCTTGAGGAGGAGAGTCACTGACACAATGTTCTGGAGTAGGAAAGTCACTGATACAATGTCCAGGAGGAGGAAAGTCACTGATACAATGTCCTGGAGTAGGAAAGTCACTGGTACAATGTCCTGGAGTAGGAGAGTTACTGTTACACAGTCTTGGAGGAGGAGAGTCACTGATAAATGTACTGGAGTAGGTGAGTCACTGATAGAATGTCCTGGAAGAGTAGAGTTACTGATACAATGTCCTGGAAGAGAAGAGTCACTGATTCAATGTCCTGGGAGTAGGAGAGTCACTGATACAATGTCCTGGAAGAGGAGAGTCACTGATACAATATCCAGGAGTAGGTGAGTAACTGATACAATGTCCTGGAGTAGGAGAGTCACTGATACAATGTCCTGGAAAAGGAGAGTCACTGATACAATGTCCTGGAGTAGGTGAGTAACTGATACAATGTCCTGGAGTAGGTGAGTAACTGATACAATGTCCTGGAGTAGGTGAGTAACTGATAGAATGTCCTGGAATAGGAGAGTCACTGATACAATGTCCTGGAGTAGGAGAGTTACTGTTACACAGTCTTGGAGGAGGAGAGTCACTGATAAATGTACTGGAGTAGGTGAGTCACTGATAGAATGTCCTGGAGTAGGAGAGTTACTGTTACACAGTCCTGGAGGAGGAGAATCACTGATACAATGTCCTGCAGGAGGAGAGTCACTGATACAATGTGCTGGAGAAGGAGAGTCACTGATACAATGTCCTGGAGAAGGAAAGTCGCTGATACAATGTCCTGGAGGAGGAGAGTCACTGATACAATGTCCTGGAGGAGGAGAATCACTGATACAATGTGCTGGAGAAGGAGAGTCACTGATACAATGTCCTGGAGAAGGAAAGTCGCTGATACAATGTCCTGGAGGAGGAGAGTCACTGATACAATGTGCTGGAGTAGGTGAGTCACTGATACAATGTCCTGGAGGAGGAGAGTCACTGATACAATGTCCTGGAGTAGGGGAGTCACTGATACAGTCATGGTGTAGGATAGTCCCCACTTTAATTATCCTGGGATAGGAGGGTTCTTTTAGTGCTGTGGAGATAGTCTCTGTTACATCTTTCTGGAGTAGTAAAGTATTTATTTTTCCAGTCCCAGAGTCTCCTCTCCATTGTCCTAGTGCTCTGAGTTCCCGCTACCTTGTCCTTGTGTAGACTTGACCATAATCACTTGTTACTTACCCCTAAGATCCTGTGCTCAAAGTCAGTGCCATTTAAATGTAGGTGGGTGTTAAGCCAACAATCTAATGTGTATGGGGGTCCGAGACAGTTTATTGTCAGGGGAAATATCGATCCAGGGTGCCTGAATTCAGACTTTCGGATCCCCCCTTTTTTTGAGTACTTGTAATAGGAGGCATACAAGGTCATGTGTAGTTCCACTCCATGTTTCGAAGTTTGCAGGTGATTCCGTTTGGTGAAAATCTGTATGTTGGAATATTTCCAATAGGGGGAGCCACCCAGCTTTCCAAGACTCAAACAATATAGAGATCTGGAAATGCCCCCCTCTGGCACCCTCAATATACCCACCGCCACCCCCACTCCTGTATGCAACAGCTGGTACCCAGCACAATTACTGGCAGACATCTGGCGGTCCGGGCTACAATTAAAGTCTCAGTGGGAGGGATGGAGATGGGACTTCTCACTGCAGATTGCTGGGAAGAGCCACAATTACCTGGGAGCGCGCAGCTAGGTGATTAAGTGACTGCAAAAGCTCCAAGAGACGGCGCCGCACAAGAGACACAGACACCGAAGTCATGAGGGTATATACCACTATAGTGCAATACCTCATAATACATCTGCAGGTGATCTAATGGGGATCATTGTGGGAAGGGGACATGCTTTCTTTTACACCATTAGTAGAAGCGCTCTACATACAGATTTATACATATCCTATTTAGAACCAACTGTACAAATCAATGTGTAGTGAGCTCCCCCTAGTGGTGGCTGCAAACTGACAGAATCTTATCATGTATCTCTGTATACAGGAAGCTCCCCCTGGTGGAGGTTGCAGACAGGATCTTATCATGTATCTCTGTATACAGGGAGCTCCCCCTAGTGGTGGCTGCAGACAGGATCTTATCATGTATCTCTGTATACAGGGAGCTCCCCCTAGTGGTGGCTGCAGACAGGATCTTATCATGTATCTCTGTACACAGGGAGCTCCCCCTAGTGGTGGCTGCAGACAGGATCTTATCATGTATCTCTGTATACAGGGAGCTCCCCCTAGTGGTGGCTGCAAACTGACAGAATCTTATCATGTATCTCTGTATACAGGGAGCTCCCCCTAGTGGTGGCTGCAGACAGGATCTTATCATGTATCTCTGTATACAGGGAGCTCCCTCTAGTGGAGGCTGCAGACAGGATCTTATCATGTATCTCTGTATACAGGTTGCTCCCCCTAGTGGTGGCTGCAGACAGGATCTTATCATGTATCTCTGTATACAGGGAGCTCCCCCTAGTGGTGGCTGCAGACAGGATCTTATCATGTATCTCTGTATACAGGGAGCTCCCCCTAGTGGTGGCTGCAGACAGGATATTATCATGTATCTCTATATACAGGGAGCTCCCCCTAGTGGTGGCTGCAGACAGGATCTTATCATGTATCTCTGTATACAGGGAGCTCCTCCTAGTGGTGGCTGCAGACAGGATCTTATCATGTATCTCTGTATACAGGGAGCTCCCCCTAGTGGTGTCTGCAGACAGGATCTTATCATGTATCTCTGTATACAGGGAGCTCCCCCTAGTGGTGGTTGCAGACAGGATCTTATCATGTATCTCTGTATACAGGGAGCTCCACCTAGTGGTGGCTGCAGACAGGATCTTATCATGTATCTCTGTATACAGGGAGCTCCCCCTAGTGGAGGCTGCAGAGAGGATCTTATCATGTATCTCTGTATACAGAGAGCTCCCCCTAGTGGTGGCTGCAGACAGGATCTTATCATGTATCTCTGTATACAGGGAGCTCCCCCTAGTGGAGGCTGCAGAGAGGATCTTATCATGTATATCTGTATACAGGGAGCTCCCCCTAGTGGAGGCTGTAGACAGGATCTTATCATGTATCTCTGTATACAGGGAGCTCCCCCTAGTGGTGGCTGCAAACAGGATCTTATCATGTATCTCTGTATACAGGGAGCTCCCCCTAGTGGTGGTTGCAGACAGGATCTTATCATGTATCTCTGTATACAGGGAGCTCCACCTAGTGGTGGCTGCAGACAGGATCTTAGCATGTATCTCTGTATACAGGGAGCTCCCCCTAGTGGTGGCTGCAGAGAGGATCTTATCATGTATCTCTGTATACAGAGAGCTCCCCCTAGTGGTGGCTGCAGACAGGATCTTATCATGTATCTCTGTATACAGGGAGCTCCCCCTAGTGGTGGTTGCAGACAGGATCTTATCATGTATCTCTGTATACAGGGAGCTCCCCCTAGTGGTGGCTGCAGACAGGATCTTATCATGTATCTCTGTATACAGGAAGCTCCCCCTAGTGGTGGCTGCAGACAGATTCTTATCATGTATCTCTGTATACCTGGAGCTCCCCCTAGTGGTGGCTGCAGACAGAACCTTATCATGTATCTCTGTATACAGGGAGCTCCCCCTAGTGGTGACTGCAGACAGGATCTTATCATGTATCTCTGTATACAGGAAGCTCCCCCTAGTGGTGGCTGCAGACAGATTCTTATCATGTATCTCTGTATACAGGGAGCTCCCCCTAGTGGTGGCTGCAGACAGATTCTTATCATGTATCTCTGTATACAGGGAGCTCCCTCAAGTGGTGGCTGCAGACAGAACCTTATCATGTATCTCTGTATACAGGGAGCTCCCCCTAGTGGAGGCTGCAGACAGGATCTTATCATGTATCTCTGTATACAGGGAGCTCCCCCTAGTGGCGGCTGCAGACAGAACCTTATCATGTATATCTGTATACAGGGAGCTCCCCCTAGTGGTGGCTGCAGACAGGATCTTATCATGTATCTCTGTATACAGGGAGCTCCCCCTAGTGGAGGCTGCAGACAGGATCTTATCATGTATCTCTGTATACAGGGAGCTCCTCCTAGTGGTGACTGCAGATAGGATCTTATCATGTATCTCTGTATACAGGGAGCTCCCCCTAGTGGTGGCTGCAGACAGATTCTTATCATGTATTTATGTATACAGGGAGCTTCCCCTAGTGGTGACTGCAGACAGGATCTTATTATGTATCTCTGTATACAGGGAGCTCCCCCAAGTGGTGGCTGCAGACAGAACCTTATCATGTATATCTGTGTACAGGGAGCTCCCCCTAGTGGTGGCTGCAGGCAGATTCTTATCATGTATCTCTGTATACAGGGAGCTCCTCCTAGTGGTGGCTGCAGACAGATTCTTATCATGTATTTATGTATACAGGGAGCTCCCCCTAGTGGTGGCTGCAGACAGATTCTTATCATGCATCTCTGCTCTTGGAGTATTAACAGCAGGAAAAATCTCTGTGTTTGTTTGTTACAATGTATCAGTGCAGGTAAATGTTACCAATCTGAAGTGCAGAATGCTTAGGATTGTATGCCAGGTATAAAGGATTGGAGGGTGGGGTGTCACAGATTCTTCTCGATAGCCCCCTCACCCGTGACTGCTGCTGACTGACCAGCTGTCTCATTTTTGCATTTTCCCATGTCGGCACTCCGGCTCCACCTATGATTTCCATACTCTTTTCCTTTATTACTTGTCACTTCTCCAGCTCCTGTCGCCAAACCATTCGGTCAATTTAGCAAATTAAAGCATTTTAAGAAGTCATTAGGGAGATGCGCTGTCATATTCCCCTGCGCTGCGCTCCCGTCCCCCCGGCCTGACACTATAAATGATGCCTGTGAGGTTCCGGTGCTATTATTAATATGTCTCCCGGAGATGCAGCTTAATAGTCTGGTTAAGAATGTTAAGTGCAATGGCGAGAGAGGAAAGTGCGGCCGACCCTCCCTCCATACATCCACGTTCATTTCTGTCCCCACACTCTACAGTGAAGCGATTGCCAATAAGCAATTGCCCAACAGCTATGTTATTCCGTATTGGTGGCCCAGTGATCTTACCTGTTGCCCAGTGTAGAGGCACTGTGTCACGGCACGGATTTGGGTAAGGTCCGGCATGAGCCAAAACAAACAACAGGGGTAATAACATGACAAACAAGGGGGTATACCCAGGACACTTTAACAACGGAGGGCCCTAGGACTAGTGAGAGGGAAGATGGACACCTCGTCCTCTTACCTACCGCTGCACCCTGCACTCCTAGCCGGGTTCCTCACCTGTAAAGAAACCTGAAGCCCTGATTGACCCTACAATAGTCCTTGCTAGTGAGCGGGCAGGTAAGGGATGCTAGTCCCACCGCTGCACTAAAACAACACACCAGGGAAGGAAGACAGACAGGGGGAAAAGTCTATAACACACTGCTGCAGCCACCACAGCAACTTCAAGAGAGGGTTTCAGCAGCTCCTTCCTCCTCCAGGCCCAGCGTCCAAATCGTAAAGAGAATAACCAGCACCCTCTGCTGGTAGCAGAGGGTATATAAAGTGACTGGAAGTGATCCCAACTGGAAACCCCTGACCAGGAGTCTGAAGCTGCTGGAAAGCAAACTGACATTAACCCTACGACTGCCAAGGGAAAGGAAACCCATTACATATAGAGAATCTAGCATGGAAATGACTCTCAAGTCTTAAATCTGTCACTAGTCTCATAATGCAGAGAGACAGCCATGACACATTGTCATAAATAGCACCTTTCACAATACAGAAGCACCTCTTTTATGCAAATATATTTACACTCCGCCCCTTTTTACAGTTTGAGCCATCCCCCGAGGAACCTGATTTTTGCCTCCTTTAATGGCTGAAAGGGCTTGAAAATTAAGAAGGTTGTGTAAGATCTTCTAAAAGTAGCGCCACAGTGTTAGCCGCACCATGTATTATAGTTGAGCCTCATTGAAGTGAACAGAACTAAGGTGTAATACCGCACACAACCTGAAGACAGGTGTGGCGCTATTTCTGGAAGAAAGGAGATATGTTTTTTGAATCCTGTAAAGATCATAAAAAGTTTGGAAAATTTCAGATAAACTTTGTTTCAATTCTTCTCAGGTCTCAGTGAATGGGAATATTCCTTTACAGTCCGAAAACAAGTCGTGACCTAATACTACTCACAGCTGAAGGTTTGTTACAATCACATGCAGTGTACACAATCCCATGTGAATTAGAAAGCTGCAGAACTCTTTGTGATGTGAGTCCCGGCTCCATTTTGTTGGTGCCTCAATGCGTAGTCCATAACATAGCCTACCCTTCTGTGGGAATGTAGACTTCCCGATGGTTCCACGGTAGCGTTCACACGTGGCCACCACATTCCACTTCACACCAGGGAAGAGCTATTTTCCCATCCTTATGACTGTGGGAATCCTGCACCGTCTCACACCTTTTCACTACATATACAGCATTGATCAATGTCAAAATGTACATTATTTGATCCATAAATAACTATTTTATTTTTTTGTTTTTTTAATTTTCGGGGATGTTTTGGGGATTTTTGTTTTCTCTTCTTCTAAGCGTTAAAGCGCAATCCCACCATTATTTTATGTGTTTAGTTTTTGCAGTTCTCCGGGTCAGTACAATTACGGCGATACCAAACTTGTATTTTAAAAAAAAAAAAAAAAATAATATATATATATATATATATATATAAAAAAAGTAATATATCTACCTATATATTATTTTATTTTTTTTATATGTTTTAAAGGCTAAAAAAAATCAGAAAAAAACCCCTTTGTAATTAAGAATTTTTGCTTTGTGTCGGTATCTCAATAATTTTGTGCTTTTTTTTTTATTTTATTGCAATTTTTTGAAGGGGGTATGTAAACTATTATTTTGTCATTTTTATTTCTCCTTTATGGCGTTCACCATAATTGTTAATAACTTTTAGGATTTGGACGTTTACAGATGTGACAATACCAAATATGTTCCTTTTTTAAACAGTGAAATTGTATATTTTTTATTGGTACTCCTGGGCTTCACAGGAGTACCAAGATGGCGGCAATGGAGGCCTTCTATAGGGTCTCTTGTGTAACAGCACCTTTGATATCGCAGGGGACTGATGGGTGCCAGAATAATTGCATGATGAAGAGACTGACAACCACCATTACAGTGGTTTATGCTGGTTGTCAGGCATGGTTAGATGCCAGGTGTATAACACAGCCGTCACCCGTAGCTCCTGACCCTGCACCATAGACTCACACGAGTATGAGACATACTAATAGATCCATTTTCCATAGAATCCAATGTTAAAAAAAAAACAGATCCCTCAAAAATCAATATTTCCCCACCAAAAAATGAGCAGAATTTTTTGCCAATGGATCTCTTTAGGATCCATTCTAACAGATGATCACTGGACATGTGAACAAGGCCTAAAAGGTGGAGACCACAGTAAAATATTATTAAGTAAAATCCCGTGTAGATATGAGTCTGTAGGCCTCATTTATCAAAACCTGAAAATCTCAAGTTGCTGTCCATGGCAACCAATCACAGCTCAGCTTTCATTTTGTAAACAGCTCTAATAAAATTAAAGCTGCTCTGTGATTGGTTGCTATGGGCAACAGTTTCACTATTAGACACAAAATGGCCGCCATCACAGTAATGAGTTTGTGCCCATAACAACAATACATCACATGATCATGGCGCCAGAGACATACGTCTTGTTGTATAATGTCCATTGCAATCACACATCAGGTGACCAAAGCGGTTAGTCAATATGACCACTGCAGCCTATAAATGGCCGCCACAGTCGCTTCATGTGTGGTTGCTATGGTCAACGGGGACAGAAGAAACCTACATAAGACCAGTGGCGCAATATTAAAATGGCGAGTCGATTTCCGATGGGTTGAAATTTCTATCGATACAGATAGTCTGGGATTTTTCATGTTTTAATATTGGATATTACACATATTTCTGTGGTAAATTTTGCCAGCAGTGAGCAGGATTTAACCCTTCCATGCCCGGCCTGTCATGGCGGGCCGGATGCCATCAGTCACAGGGTCACATTAATGGTGAGCCGGTGGGTGCCGGTGGCAGGGGTGGTGATGCTCCATTAGCCGTGAGAGCAGTAAGATTACCAGTCTTAGCGGGCAGCATGGCGTAATGAACAGTCCTGCTCGGCTATTATTACCCTCAGCCACGGGGGCTTGTACGTGGGATGACGGACGGTCCCCCCCAATGATAATTACCTATTTTTACTGACTCAATAAACACGAGATTTCCAAATGAGGCCTGACTGACCAGGGGAGGCCGGAGAAAACGCACTGAAATATGGAAAATTCCAGTAATATAAGGATCCCGCATGAATAACTTTATAGAAATCGGCATAATAAGAGCGGGCGGTGATGTATAAGGGGTCCGGCAGGGGGCCAAAAAAGCTGGGGGAAAAGATGAGTGCCGAATAACTCATTGCTCCCCAAATAACCTCATATTACCCCATATAACTTCACTGGATACCATATAGCGCCATATAATCTCATAGCACCACATATTGTCTCATATTACCGCATATTGCCTCACAATACCCTATATAACCTCACACCACCCCATATAATCTCTGCATCTAAACTCATAGCACTCCATACAACCTCACAATCCCCCATATAACCTCATAGCAATCCATACAACCACATAATCCCCCATATAATCTCATAGCAAGCCATACAACCTCCTAATCCGCCATATAACCTCATAATACCCCATATAACTTTATAATCCCCCATATAACCTCATAGCACTCCATACAACCTCATAATCCCCATAAAATCTTGTAGCAATCCATACAACCTCATAATCCCCATATAACCTTATAATCCCCCATACAACCTCATAATCCCCGATACAACCTCATAGCACTCCATACAACTTCATAGCACTCCATATAGCCTCATAATCCCCATATAACCTTATAATCCCCCATACAACCTCATAATCCCCGATACAACCTCATAGCACTCCATACAACTTCATAGCACTCCATATAGCCTCATAGCACTCCATACAGCCTCACAGCACTCCATACAACCGCATCATCCCCCATACAACCTCATAATCCCCCATATAACCTCATAGCACTCCATACAGCCTCATAATCCCCCATACAACCTCATAATCCTCCATACAACCTCATAGCACTCCATACAACCTTATAGCACCACATATATTATCATAGTACTCCATATTACCCCACAATTCGTTCTCCCCATGTTTGTCTGGGTTTCTTACGGTTTTCTTACACACTCCAAAGATATACAGATAGGGAATTTATATTGTGAGCTCCAATGGGGACAGTCATAATCACATCTAAACACTAGGCAATTAATGGCGCTATATAAGTGAGTAAAATTAAAAAAAACCTCATAAAGCCCCATATACAGTGGGGAAAATAAGTGTTTGATACTCTGCCGATTTTGCTATTTTTCCCACCTACAAAGAATGGAGAGATCTGTAATCTGGATATGTGCTGGTGTGGGCAGGGAGACCTTGCATGCCCTTCTAGATTTTAATCCATGACGGCATAGTGGGTTATTAACTGTAATCTTTGAGACTGTGGTCCCAGCTCTCTTCAGGTCATTGATCAGGTCCTCCCATGTAGTTCTGAGCTGATTCCTAACCTTTCTCAAATCATCCTTACCCCCTGAGGTGAGACCTCGCATGGAGTAAGATTGACAGTCATCTTATTTATGTTTCCTTCATCTTCTAATATTTGTGCCAACAGTTGTTGCCTTCTCACCAAGCTGCTTGCCAGTTGTCCTGTAGCCCATCCCAGCCTTGTGCAGGTCTACAATTTTCTTCCTGGTGTCCTTAGACAGCTCTTTGGTCTTGGCCATGGTGGCGAGGTTGGAGTGTCATTGATTGAGTGTGTGAACAGGTGTCTTATATACAGGTAACAAGGTCAAACAGGTGCAATTAATACAGATAATGAGTGCAGAGTAGGAGAAAAATAACAGGTCTGTAAAAGCAGAATTCCTGCTAGTTGGTCGGTGATAAAATACTTATTTCATGCAATAAAATGCAAATTAATTATTTATAAATCATACAATGGGATTTTCTGGATTTTTTTCTGGGGATCTGACTGTCAACGTTGGAGTTACCTATAATAAAAATAACAGCCCTCTCCATTCTGTGTAGATGGGAAAACTTGCAAAATTGGCAGAGGATCAAATACTTATTTTCCCTACTGTAACCTCATAGCACCACATACACCACATATAATATCATAGTATCTCATATTATCCCACAATACTCCATAAAGCAAAAAAAAAAAAATCATAGTGCCTTATATAACCTCGTAGCACCAGATGTAATCTCATATTACCCTATATAATCTCAGACCACTCAATATAACCTTATAGTACCCCTTATAGCCTTGTAGCTTTCATATAACCTCAGACTACCCTATAAAATCTTGTAGTATCACATAGAACCTCATAATACAACTCATAGCCCCCATATAACCTCATAGTACCCCATATAATTCAAATCCTCCCATATAACCTCATAC